>NC_091162.1:21698840-21998840 GCF_040958095.1 Procambarus clarkii
AGTGATGTGGTGGAGACTGACTCCATACACAGTTTCAAATGTAGATATGATAGAGCCCAGTAGGCTCAGGAATCTGTACACCAGTTGATTGACGGTTGAGAGGCGGGACGAAAGAGCCAAAGCTCAACCCCCACAAGCACAATTAGGTGAATTAGGTGAGTACACACACACACATCAAGACCCAACATGCAAAATTGATGCTAGGAATGTTATACCATCCATTATACCTAATATCATTGGTGCACGGAGCAAGAGGCTCGATGTCTAATTTACATAGATACCATCTCAAACAGATGCTCACAGTCATCACACATCATCACTGTTGCTACTGTTAACATTAACTGGGAGACTGAATTCGGTAATATAGTAAACATCAAACAAGCGGTGCAAGCATTTTTTTTTTTTTACAAAACTGAGCCTCTATAATACTCACTGGCCAATGCTAACTAAACGTCACAATTAAAGGTTAAACAATCCATGGTTTACTAAGGGTATACTTAATTTAATAAATCAACAAAAATCAAGATCATGAGAAGAAGTGTAGGTCAGGGGTCATCTCCAAAGAAGACTCAAGGAGGTACTCATCAGCGCTATCCAAAATAATTAAGAGAGCCAAAATAAACCACTATGAAAGTAAATTCAGTCAAATTAAGGGCAACATGAAGAAAACGTGGAACACTGTTTTCCATATATTAGGATCAAAGAAGATCTTGAAAAAGAAACCAACACTCCAAGTCAATGACGATGGTGTACTATCTGCCTCTGACACTGCCATTAAATTCAATAGTTTTTTCTCTTTCATTGACATATCCATTGCAAATGATATTTTAGCATCCTTAACTAACATTAAGGACTATCTTACAGGAAGCTATCCAGAGTCTCTGTACCTATCTCCCACAAATTCCTCTGACGTTAATTATATAATCCCTTTTCTTAAAACAAAGTTAAGTGTCCTTGCTGAGATACCAAGTCTTATTTACAAAAAAACTCTAGATTTTTAGCTCCGGCCAATGCATTGTTCTACAACAAATCACTTGAACTCCAAACCTTTCCTGATCTCACTTATGTCAACAATTACAGACCTGCCAACCATGTCTAAAATATTTGAAAAATTAATCTATAAGCAGCTTTATTCTTATCTAGATAAACACAATATACTTAGCTCTTGCCAATATGGCTTCAACACCCCCTCCCCCCCCCTAAAAAAAAAAACCACCAATGATGCACTGATTAGTATGAAGATTTTGATACATGCAGCTCTTGTTAAAAATGAGCACTCAGTTGGATTATTTGTTGACCTATGTAAGGGTTTTGACACTATTAACCACAATATCCTCCTTCTATAATTACATCATTATTTAGTCCGAGGTCACTCCCTTCACTCTTTCATCAGTGACAGGCTCAATGTATATCTATGTGAATGATTACTATTCTCCCACCCTACCCATCAACATTGGTGTTTCACAGGGCAGTATATTTGATCCTTTCTTCTTTCTCATTTACATTAATGACGTTTCAAATGCCTCTCAACACCTCAAGCCAATTTTATCTGCTGATGACTCAACCTTCATTTTCTCCATCCCTAACCCTCGTATTCTGAATGACAGTGAATACTGAACTAAATAAAGTACATCTTTGGTTAACTGGTAACAAAATCCCCCTTAACATTGATAAAACCTATATTTTGTTTACTAATAAATCCTCTAAGCAAATTAATCTAAGAATTAATATTTTCCAAATTAGTAACAAAAGTAGATGGTGAATTCCTTGGTGTTCTCATTGATAACAAGCTGAATTTCCAGGGCCACATGCAAAATATAGCTAAAATAGTTTCTAAAACAGTTGGCATTCTTTCTAAAATCAGATATTATGTACCTGGTATTATGGTATTGAGTACCGCCCTGCCCTGGTAATACCTTATTACTCTCTCATCTATCCTTATCTCAAATATGATATCTATGTGTGGGGTTCTATTACCCAAAATCATTTACGACCTTTAATTTCTCAACACAAATCAGCTATTAGAACAATAACGAACTCTGGTCTCAGACAGCACTCGACCCCCTTACTAAAATATTTGAAAATGTTAGATATTCAAAGATTTAAGTAAGGGGGGTCAAGCATACTCTCTCTATAAATAAAACTCTGAACTGTAATGCCAATCCTGACCTTAAAGGTTTCATAGAAGGTTGTAACAGAACCCATAGGCACCACACCAGAAACAAATACCTATTTGATATCCCAAGAGTGCGACTTAACCAAGCTAAAAATGCTCTACAAATCAAGGGACCTTGAATGTGGACTGAACTTCCTAGTCATGTCAAAGGCTGTATCTCTCTCAACCGGTTTATGAGAAAAACTACGTTTTAACTAATAAACTCCATGTAGCCTAACTTACCCCATAAATGTCAATCCATGTCTTGCTATTTTCCTACATTAATGATTAATGACTAACTTGTAAAACTGCTGATATCTGTCATGAATAAACTTGCAGTCTCCGTGGTGTAGTGGTAAGACACTGGCCTGGCGTTCCGCGAGCGCTATGTCATGGGTTCGTATCCTGGCCGGGGAGGATTTACTGGGCGCAAATCCTTAACTGTAGCCTCTGTTTAACGCAACAGTAAAATGTGTACTTGGATGAAAAAACGATTCTTCGCGGCAGGGGATCGTATTCCAGGGACCATAGGATTAAGGACTTGCCCGAAACGCTACGCGTACTAGTGGCTGTACAAGAATGTAACAACTCTTGTATATATCTCAAAAATTAAGAAAATTATAGTCCGTCTGTTTAGTTATTCAAAATCACTATCTGCTCTTCTGTTGCAACTTTTACTGTTAATTCAACATGTAATTATAGTCATTTTTTCTTCTTCAGTTCAATTCATGCTTTTGATCTCAATTAGTCTTAAGTCTTAGTTTCTAAGTTTTTTCCCACATCTTGCCCGAAACGCTGTGCGTATTAATGGCTTTAGGCATAGTATACACTCATTCTATCTAGAAATCCAACATTCTCTTTGTAATTAAATATTTATGTATGTACTTTTATCTAAATATTTTTTTTAAATAAATCTTTGTACTCGTGTTTTCTGGTCTTTAAGTGTCAGTGACAGCTTTTGTGTCATCCTTAACTTCCTGGAACACTGCTGTGTTTAGAACAGAGATTGGAATGCCTAGATATAACTCCGTTTCAGGCTTATCTCATGCCGCTTTAGCTGCCTTGTCCGTGTGATGACTGTGAGCATCTGTTTGAGATGGTATCTATGTAAATTAGACATCGAGCCTCTTGCTCCGTGCACCAATGATATTAGGTATAATGAATGTTACAACATTCCTAGCATCAATTTTGCATGTTGGGTCTTCAAAGGGCATGTTGAAGAGCTGACTTTGAATCACAAAAAATTACTCCTCCACTGTTCTTCAGTGCGTTAGTGGCAAGTTGTAGTGCAGCTAATTCTGCATATGTGGAGCTAAGCCAGTTATTCAGTCTCACGCTTGTGGTGTGCATACTTCTGTTGTCAATGTGTATTCATGCGTTCTTTCCTCCAATTTACTAAAATCCAGTTCCATCAGTCTTTCTTCATAGTCAGTCCCTTTAGCTCAGGAACGAGCGTTGTTGCATATTTTTGGATCTTTTCTAATTTTGTTTTCTGTTTCTTTAGGTAGGGGCTCAATGCTAGAGCAGCATGATCAACAATGGGTCTAACAGCGTTCAGAAGGAATTCTTGTCCAAGTTGCTGAAGGATAATGTTATGATTCCAGGCAGCCGAAAAACGAGTCTTCCCTTTGAGAATTATTCTATCAAGCCTGACCTGACTAGAAGGTCTAGGAAATATAGAGGTGAAGATACAGATGTAAAATAATTGGTTGGATTTGATAGAAATTTAAGATAATGCGCAGTGAATACGAAAATAAGTAAATGACTTGACACAAGATATGGAGAGTTTGGTGGAGGTGTGAGGCTCGCTTGAGAGGAGCTTAAGTCACTTGAGTACCAGACATCGTGAGGGGGAAGCTGCGCTCCGTGTGAGCTTCTGTCAGAGAGGAACCCCTAGGTGATATACCGTCAAGAGAAAGGAAGTGTGCAGACGTTCCAGCTGTGGAATCGAGCTGGGAACTTGTGGTCTCAAGTCCTGGACGGTAAGGAGAGTTTGTTAAGCCGCCCAGAGACATTATCGTGGGCCGTGGGAGCGCCCTGGTCAGACTCCGTTAGAGGGAGAACGCCCTGCAGGGGACCTTTTTGTGGTAAGCATAATTTTAACCAGTTTACAGTGATTGCCGGTAATTGATCGTGTGCCCAGCGATCATAACGAATGTTTATTGATATGTTAGACATGTTTTGGTAAGGCAGGAAGCCTAAATAAGAGGACGGGGATGAGAGAGACAGCTGGAGGGACGAGCAGCATGTCCTCTCCCGTCGACCGCCTGGAGCCAACTGACTGGCGGCGGAGGACGCAGGGCAAGGCGCAGCATGGACCAGCCCAAACGGGGGAGTCCAAAACACAGTATGTAAAGAGCAAAGAGATGTTAGGTGCAAACATATTGAGTGGTTATTTTCGTTTATGTGTTTAATGGGAAACGTTTTTATTGGCGTGTCAATGGGTTGCAGGTTTGTCTGGGGAAGAAGTTGCTGAAAACTTCGAAGCCAGCAGAGAGGGAGTAGTTGATGAGACTCCAAGGTTGTGGAAGGTACTGAGCTCTGTGGAAGAGCAGACCCTATAGTGAGGAGTTGGACCTCAAGCTGTGAGAGAAGAAGCAGTGGAGAAGAGTTTACATGCTTTTGTGATACCTGTGGTGAAGCACCATTGTTGATCAAGGAAGACTTCATGGTGTAGTAGCCAGGAGCGCTGTGGAGGACCCTGGTAGAAGTAGTGAAGCACCACTGTTGCTCAAGGTGCAGCAGCCTAAAAGAGCTGCAGAGGATCCTGGTAGATAAACCCGGAAGAACCTGAAGATATCAGGGTAGTGAGCTTCCAGATGTGGAAGGGAAGTTCTGGTTGATTACTTGTAGGGAGTTGGTAGAGTGTTTGGTTGTCATTAGCGAGCAAGACGCAGTGAAAGGTGAGTGATTGTTTGCCATTTTTGTGCCAAGGAGTACTTATACTGAAGTATAGAGTTACAGTCGTAGGCTGGATTACCTGCAGAGACATACATATGTGTTCTAGGACTGATAGGGTGATCGATTGATCATTGTTGTATATCAAGGAACATTTATACTAATATTTATGTTATTGCATTCATACGCTGGTTTTCCTTGCACATATTTATAGATATATATTCTCTTGCTGATAGTGCAACATTGTATTATAAGACTTGACCTACTTGAGGAGGTTGGTAGCATGAGGTGATGAATCAGGAGATAGGATACCACTTGGTAAGCTGATGATAGAGTTCTGATGGTGTTGGAGTGCAACCTGACTGAAATGGTATAGAGTGTAGGATTCATTATTATTATTATTATATATGTGCATGTATTGTGTATGTGCTTTGTCCAGTAAATGTATTCAAATTTGCTGGTGTTTGCCCTTGTCCTAGTGAGGCTTCCCAGGAAGTAGGAAAGAAGGAGAGAGAGAGAAAGAACCAAGAACCACAGCTGTGGACAGGGTAGAACGGAATAATAATAAGTCGAAGGGGATTGAGATCATATCACATAAGGAGAGAGTGGGGAGTCACAGCGGCTCGAGTGGGTGTGTGCACGTGACAACGAGGCTAAGTATTGGAGCCGCATCCCCTAAACGTGTGATGTTGAGCCCCTCTCCAAGAGCCAGAAGCGCCCAGGGTGATCTCCTGGTAAAGTATAAGCACTCTACCGAGTTGTGGGTTGGGTTGTCCATAAAGAAGGATCAACGACAACACCAACCACAATAATAATTAGACGTTTGCCAGGATGGCATATTCTGCTATAGTTGCTTTGCCTATGTGTGATATGTGCTCTGTGTGTGTGTTTACTGGATGTACCTGCAGGATCGAACTGTTAGTTCTTGTACCCCGATTTTCTCACCGTTGGTTGTTTAATGTGCTGATTCACGACCAATGTTTCTTGTTTCTTCTATTTTACCTACTACTTAATTCTATCTCTCTCTCTCTCACACACATCATCAGGATACAGCTCGTTCAGCTGTTTAACTCCCAGGTACCTATTTATTGCTAGGTGAAATGGGTAGAACAAATTCTGCCCATGTGTTTCTCCCTCGACCAAGAGTTGAACCCGGGCCCCTTATGACTATGACGCCACAGCGCTGTCCACTCGGTTGGAAGGACCAGTGTATATGTGTGCGTGTGTACATGTGTGTGTGTACTCACCTAGTTGTACTCACCTAGTTGTGCTTGTGGGGGTTGAGCTCTGGCTCTTTGGTCCCGCCTCTCAACCGTCTATCAACAGGTGTACAGGTTTCTGAGCCTATTGGGCTCTAGCATAGCTGCACTTGAAACTATGTATGGAGTCAGCCTCCACCACATTACTTCCTAATGCATTCCATTTGTCAACCACTCTGACACTAAAAAAGTTCTTTCTAATATCTCTGTGGCTCATTTGGGCACTCAGTTTCCACCTGTGTCCCCTAGTGCGTGTGCCCCTTGTGTTAAATAGCCTGTCTTTATCAACCCTGTCGATTCCCTTGAGGATCATGAATGTGGTGATCATGTCCCCCCAACTTGTCTGTCTTCCAACGAAGTGAGGTTTAAGTCCCGTAGTCTCTCCTCGTAGCTCATACCTCTCAGCTCGGGTACTAGTCTGGTGGCAAACCTTTGAACCTTTTCCAGTTTAGTCTTATGCTTGACTAGATATGGACTCCATGCTGGAGCCGCATACTCCAGGATTGGTCTGACATATGTGGTATATAATGTTCTGAAACATTCCTTACACAAGTTTCTGAATGCCGTTCGTATGTTAGCCAACCTGGCATATGCTGCTGATGTTATCCTCTTGATATGAGCTTCAGGGGACAGGTCTGGCGTGATATCAACCCCCAGGTCTTTCTCTCTCTCTGACTCTTGAAGTATTTCATCTCCCAAATGATACCTTGTGTCTGGTCTCCTGCTTCCTACCCTTATCTTCATTACATTACATTTGCTTAGGTTAAACTCTAACAGCCATTTGTTCTACCATTCCTGCAGCTTTTCCAGGTCTTCTTGAAGCCTCAAGCTGTCCTCCTCTGTCTTAATCCTTCTCATAATTTTGGCGTCGTCAGCAAACAGAGGAATGAGTCTATACCCTCTGGGAGATCATTTACGTGTATCAGAAACAGGATAGGTCCGAGTACAGAGCCCTTTGGGACTCCACTGGTGACTTCATGCCATTCTGAGGTCTCACCCCTCACTGTAACTCTCTGCTTCCTATTGCTTATGTACTCCCTTATCCATTGGAGCGCCCTACCAGTTACTCCTACCTGTTTCTCCAGCTTATGCATCAACCTTTTATGGGGTACTGTGCCAAAGGCTTTCCGACAGTCCAAAAAAATGTAGTCTGCCCATCCTTCTCTTTCTTGCTTAATCTTTGTCACCTGATCGTAGAATTCTATCAATCCTGTAAGGCAAGATTTACCCTCCCTGAACCCTGTGTGTGTGTGTTTGCGTGTGTGCGTGGTGTGTGTGTGTGTGTGTGTGTGTGTGTGTGTGTGTGTGTGTGTGTGTGTGTGTGTGTGTGTGTGTGTGTGTGTGTGTGTGTGTGTGTGTGGGGGAGGGGGGGGGGCGTGCGTGTTTACATGTCAGGCGGCATATCAAAGCCAAAGCACTGGAGTTCAGTGAACTAACATATAACCATAAAATGTGTTCAGTGTCCACGTGTGTGACTACTGCATCACAGTGATGCTCAAAGTCAACCTAAGATGAATGCCACCAAACACATATATATATGTAGTAATAATAATCATATTATTATTAGAGGGCAACATAAATAATAACAAAGGGGGTGGCAGGATAAGCTAATACTCATAGGTATTCAGTCAAACGATCAGTTTTCTCTGAATACTCTATATTCTCTTCTCCGAGGCTATGGGGTCCCTGCAATTGCACCAGAGATAGTACCCTTTTTTATTAAATATATATAGGCACTATAATAACAATATTACTATAATTCAAATATATATTTCATCCCATTCATTCTAGGTTGACATTGAGCGCCGTCATGATATACAATATATTAACCACGTTACTGTCAAGCTGTGAATCTCTTATTAGACAATGTGCTTATGAGTGTGAATTATGTTACGACTGGAGCTTCAGTTTACTTGAACACACAATATAGTCGTGATCTTTTCCTTGTTATAAAATGTTGCTGCCTTTGGAAGCTCAGTATATTCAGCTCAAATGACTACCCTTAATAATTGATTTAAAACTAGTTAAGAAAGGAACACCGAACTCTACGTCATACTTGTATAAAATAAGCAAATGTTTCTTCGGGTCTTGAGAATTAAATAATCCCAAAAATCTTTCTCAGAAATTTAGCGCTGAGTCCTTGTAGTTTTTAACAAAGTTACTCTCTTTTTAATTAACTATTTTTGAAGCACAACATTTCTTATCTAGATCATCTAGCAGTCCATCAATGTAGATCATCTAGCAGACCATCTATCTAGAACATCTAGCAGACCATCAATCTAGAACATCTAGCAGACCATCAATCTAGAACATCTAGCAGACCATCAATCTAGAACATCTATCTAGAACATCTAGCAGACCATCAATCTGGAACATCTAGCAGACCATCAATCTAGAACATCTAGCAGACCATCAATCTAGAACATCTATCTAGAACATCTAGCAGACCATCAATCTGGAACATCTAGCAGACCATCAATCTGGAACATCTAGCAGACCATCAATCTGGAACATCTAGCAGACCATCAATCTAGAACATCTAGCAGACCATCAATCTAGAACATCTAGCAGACCATCAATCTGGAACATCTAGCAGACCATCAATCTAGAACATCTATCTAGAACATCTAGCAGACCATCAATCTGGAACATCTAGCAGACCATCAATCTAGAACATCTAGCAGACCATCAATCTAGAACATCTAGCAGACCATCAATCTAGAACATCTAGCAGACCATCAATCTAGAACATCTAGCAGACCATCAATCTGGAACATCTAGCAGACCATCAATCTGGAACATTTAGCAGACCATCAATCTAGAACATCTATCTAGAACATCTAGCAGACCATCAATCTAGAACATCTAGCAGACCATCAATCTGGAACATCTAGCAGACCATCAATCTGGAACATCTAGCAGACCATCAATCTAGAACATCTATCTAGAACATCTAGCAGACCATCAATCTAGAACATCTATCTAGAACATCTAGCAGACCATCAATCTAGAACATCTAGCAGACCATCAATCTGGAACATCTAGCAGACCATCAATCTGGAACATCTAGCAGACCATCAATCTAGAACATCTATCTAGAACATCTAGCAGACCATCAATCTAGAACATCTAGCAGACCATCAATCTAGAACATCTAGCAGACCATCAATCTGGAACATCTAGCAGACCATCAATCTAGAACATCTATCTAGAACATCTAGCAGACCATCAATCTAGAACATCTAGCAGACCATCAATCTGGAACATCTAGCAGACCATCAATCTAGAACATCTATCTAGAACATCTAGCAGACCATCAATCTGGAACATCTAGCAGACCATCAATCTAGAACATCTAGCAGACCATCAATCTAGAACATCTATCTAGAACATCTAGCAGACCATCAATCTGGAACATCTAGCAGACCATCAATCTGGAACATCTAGCAGACCATCAATCTGGAACATCTAGCAGACCATCAATCTGGAACATCTAGCAGACCATCAATCTAGAACATCTAGCAGACCATCAATCTAGAACATCTAGCAGACCATCAATCTAGAACATCTAGCAGACCATCAATCTAGAACATCTAGCAGACCATCAATCTGGAACATCTAGCAGACCATCAATCTGGAACATCTAGCAGACCATCAATCTGGAACATCTAGCAGACCATCAATCTGGAACATCTAGCAGACCATCAATCTAGAACATCTATCTAGAACATCTAGCAGACCATCAATCTGGAACATCTAGCAGACCATCAATCTAGAACATCTAGCAGACCATCAATCTAGAACATCTAGCAGACCATCAATCTAGAACATCTAGCAGACCATCAATCTGGAACATCTAGCAGACCATCAATCTGGAACATCTAGCAGACCATCAATCTGGAACATCTAGCAGACCATCAATCTAGAACATCTATCTAGAACATCTAGCAGACCATCAATCTAGAACATCTAGCAGACCATCAATCTAGAACATCTAGCAGACCATCAATCTAGATCATCTAGCAGACCATCTATCTAGATGATCTAGCAGACCATCTATCTAGATGATCTAGCAGACCATCTATCTAGATGATCTAGCAGTCATCAATCTAGAACATCTAGCAGTCCATCAATCTAGAACATCTAGCAGTCCATCAATCTAGAACATCTAGCAGACCATCTATCTAGATCATCTAGCAGATCATCCATCTATCTACTTCATCTAGCGGACCATCTATCTTGATCATCTAGATCAGTAGTGAGGATATAGTCACCATAGATCAGTGGTGGGGGGGGGGGTGGCTATAGTCTCATAGATCAGTAGTGGGGCTATAGTCACCATAGCTCAGAAAGTAAGTAATTATCAAAAGAAGGCACCAAACAGGGAAGGCTATATAGCACCATTAAATGTGCGGAATAATCAGAGGGCGCTAAATATCACCAAGGATGCCAATACGAGAACAGAAACGCATAAGGCGAACGATATCAAAAGTATCCGATTCACCAAGAATTCTACCGAGGGACAAGTGACCGTGAGGGACAGTCGGAAAGCAAGACACGCTCGTCCTGGAAGTCAGGACATTCAACAAGGATATGCACGACTGTAATAGGGACAATGTAATTTGGACAATAAAGAGCAGCGCAGTGCTCCATTAAGTGACCGTGAGTTAAGCGTGTACGGCCTATACACAACCTTGCAGAAGCCGTTTCCCACACCCTGTTACGGTGGTAGGAGGAAGGCCATGAGGACACGACCCTTAAGAGTGTGCAACTTGTTACCAGTAACAGAAGACCAACAATCCTGCCAATGGGTAAGGATAGAGGAATGAATAACTGGGTCAAATTCGGAATAAGGAATACCTTTACGGGAGATGGGACAAGAGCGGACAGGTTTCCTAGCGGCAGCATCCCCACGCACTTTAAAGAAACATCAATATGACTGGGAAACCAGCAAAACTCAACTGACTTAAATTTACTGGAAATAAGAAACAGCCAATATTGAATCTCGGCGACCACTGGAAGACCGGATTGAAGGACCCGAGAGCCGTAAGGGCACTACAAGAATCAATGACAACCAAAAGGAAGATTGACAACGAAAAAGCAGGAGACGAAGAGCATAGAGAATAGCATAAAGTTCTGCTGTGAAGATGCTAGTCTCCGGAGGTAGGCGACACATATAAGTGCGGTTAGGAAAAACAACAGAGTAACCTACACCGTTCGCAGACTTAGACCCATCGGTGAAGATGGAAACAGAGTGGGAGTGTGAAGAAAAGTGCTCAAGGAAAAGACGTTTCAGAACCGTAGGAGGGGTAAAACCTTTAGTAATATGGGTCAAGGAAGAACAAAATTTTGGAGGAGGTGAATCGCCACGGGGGCAAAGTAGGAACAATACGAGGAGAAATATTAAAAATAAGACCCGAAAGAGAATCCATTAAGCGAGATAACCGAACAGAAAGAGTGAGGTGGTGAAGAGGAACAGGAACTACAGGAAGGAAAAAGTCAAAGCACGACAGAGGCCAGAGGAAGGATGCTGCAAGGACTGCGCAAGATTGCGAAGACAGTAGCGATCTCGGCAGTCCCGGAGAGATAGGAAGCCAGTGTCAACATACAAGCTGAGGGCGGGAGTCGAACGAAAGGCACCAGAGCTGAAGTGCAACACAGTATGGTGCAAAGCATCAAGACGGCAAAGAGTAGAAGCAGAAGCAGACTAGTAAGCAGGGCAACCATAATCGAGTTTAGACAGGACGAGAGAGGAATGTAAAGCGAGGAGAGTGCGCCTATTTGCTCACCAAGAAGTACGGGACAAAACGTTAAGGAGGGTAAGGGCCTTAGAACATTCAACTCTAAGGTAAGAGATATGGGACGACCAAGACAATCGAGTGTCAAAGATTAATCCCAAAAGCTTAGCAGAATCCTTGTACTCAAGGGGGGATTACCATAGAGCGACAGAGAGAGACGAAGCACGACATGCTTCCGAGTAAAAGTCATAGCACAAGTCTTAGACGTAGAAAACCGGAAGCTATGACCGGTGGCTCAAGGCGACACGGCATCAATTGCAAGTTGAAGCCGCCGTTGAAGGAGAGACGAATCATCACCCCGACCGCAAAAGGTAAGATCGTCGACATAGAGAGCGGAGAAGATGCCAGAAGGACGGGAGGAGAGAAGACCATTGAGGGAAACTAGAAAAAGAGAGCAGTGCTCAGAACACTACCCTGGGGTACACCTTCGTATTGCCGAGAACGGGCAAAGAGAGTGGTACCAAGCCTCACTCGAAAGGAACGACGAGAGAGGAAGCTTTGAAGAAAGAGAGAGAGATTACCACGAAGGCCAAAAGAATGAAGTTGGGACAGAATATGATACCTCCAGGTGGTGTCGTAAGCCTTTTCCAGGTCAAAACAGACGGTAACGGAGGTCTTCGCAGCAAAAGCAGTACGAATATAGACCTCTAAGTTCACCAGGACATCTGTTGTGCTGCGGCACTTGTGAAAACCAAATTCAAAGAGTTTGCAGACACAACTCGTGAGGGCAATGGAGCGAAAGACCTTAAGGGATGTCCCAAGAGACCCTGGTTTTCGAACAGGGAGGACAACAGCATCGAGCCAGTCCTCGGGGATTGACGATCATTCCCAGATCCGATTATACAGACTCAGTAAATACTGAGACATGCACGGAGGGAGACGGCAAAGCATCTCATAATGAATGCCATCAGAACCCGCCTCCGAAGAACCGCAGAGGGCCAGGGCAGACTGAAGTTCAGAGAGACAGAGAAGGGATCGTTATAGGGAAGTCTGAGATGGGTGCAGAAATCTAAAGAACGAGATTCAAGAACAGGCTTACAAAGAAGGAAAGATTGAGGAAGATGAGAACCAGTGCTAACAGAAGAAAAGTGGGAACCCAGTTCGGCCGCGACCTGCAACGGGTCCGCCACAAGTGTACCACGGAGGTGAAGGATCGGCGAGACATCAGGAACTAACTTACCCGCAATCTTGCGGATACGCTTCCAGATCTGCGGCAGAGGAGTTTCGGACATAATGGTGGAAATATAAGACTTTCAACACTCACGCTTAGCTGTACGGATGGTCCTACGGGCCACCACACTCGCCTTCCAAACAAAAGAAAAGAATCATCCATCTGCCGGCGGCGGTACTCATCTAATTGTGCGGGGGATGAGCTCTGGCTCTTTGGTCCCGCCTTTCAACTGTCAATCAACTGATGTACAGATTCCTGAGCCTACTGGGCTCTATCATATTTACATTTGAAACTGTGTATGGAGTCAGCCTCCACCACATCACTGCCTAATGCATTCCATCTGTTAACTACTCTGACACTGAAAAAGTTCTTTCTAACGTCCCTGTTGCTCATTTGGGTACTCAGTTTCCACCTGTGTCCCCTTGTTCGTGTACCACCCATGTTAAACAGTTTATCTTTATCTACCCTGTCAATTCCTCTGAGAATTTTGTAGGTAATGATGATGTCTGCCCTTACTCTTCTGTCTTCTAGTGTCGTGAGGTGTATTTCTCGCAGCCTTTCTTCGTAACTCATGCCTCTTAGTTCTGGGACTATCCTAGTGGCATATCTCTGAACTTTTTCTAGCTTCGCCTTGTGCTTGACAAGGTACGGGGCTCCATGCTGGGGCCGCATACTCCAGGATTGGTCTTACATATGTGGTATGCAAGGTTCTGAATGATTCCTTACTCCTTCTAATTCCTTACGCAGTGTCTCTTTCAGGCTGCATGCTTACAGCGGATAGCCCAAGCACAATCCACATTCCACCAAGGAATGCACTTCCACGTTCCCCGAGAGGAAGAGCGAGGAATAGAGCGGAGGGCAGCGCCAAAGATGGTATCGTGAAAAAGGAGGAGGGGAGGCAGAATGGAAAGATCGGAGAGAGCAGCACGGAGGGTAAATAGGTTCCAATCTGCCTTGGCAAATTGCCACCTAGGGAAGTAGAGGGTAGGGTGAAAAGAGAAAAAGGTAACAAGGATGGGGAAATGGTCACTGCCATGGAGGTCATCAAGAACCTGCCACGTGAAATCCAAGTAAAGAGATGACGAGCAGATAGAAAGATCAAGACAGGAAAGGGTGCAAGTCTGAGAGTCCAAATGAGTGGGCTCACCAGAATTCAGAAGAGACGGAAAAAGAGAGGATGAAGGTGACCCCGTGTGTTTGTCAGAACATTACCACAGAGGGTATGTCGACAATTGAAATTACTTAACAGGAGCACAGGCTCTGGCAAGGAGTTCAGAAGGTGTTTAAGATCAGGAAGCGAAAGCGGGACATTTGGGGGGAGATAAATGGAACAAACCGTGTACCATTTACGCACAAACACACGTGCAGCAGAACATTGGAGAGGCGACGAAAAAAGCATAGAGACGAAGGGAACATCAGAATGAATCAAGAGAGCAGAAGAGTTATGGGCCCCAGCAAAAGCTGGGTGAGAGGGGGAGAGAAAGGAATAGCCATGGGAGCGACTAGGACGAGCACCAAGCATCGGCTCCTGGAGACAGACACAAAGGAACGAAAACTGTGAAATCAGAAGTTGGAGTTCATGGAAATTGTCATAATAACCACGAATATTCCATTGAAGAATAGACATCGACAAAAAGAGAATGGACAGCAACAGAGAACAATGAAGAAACAAAAGTTACGAAGGAACACAGCACGTCAAAGAAGCGCAGGATCAGAATCAGGGTCAGCGAAATCAGGGTTGGGGGGCATGGGTAAACTGAGTAAGGATGGAGGGAAGGAAGCGGGAGGACAGACCAGAGGCGGACGAGCAGGAGGAGGAGGAGACAACCAAGGGTTAAGGACAGCAGCAGGAGGTGGAGGAGGGGCAGAAACCGGGGAGCACACCTCAGCAAGGGCAGCAACCGAGAGGGAAGTGGGGGCCAAAGAAACCTCCATATCAGGAACAGGGGGCTCGACCACCGAAACGGGAGGGGAAGGAGCAGTAGTCAGAGGTGGGGTGGGGGTGGGGGGGGGGGCGAGGAAGAAAGCGAAGGCTTCTCACCCACCGGGGAGGACGAAGGAGATGGGACAGGCTTTCGCTTCTGACTCAAAGAGACAGGTGTTCCAGCAACAACGTACTGGGCAACAGACTCAAGCGTCTCAACAGGAGAAGAACGAGAGCGAACAACACGATGACTATGGGAACCGACCTGTGAGATTTATATTTACTTAATTTATATAGAATTTATATTTACGTTAATTTATATATTTCGATAACAATTTGTATGATGTTTAATGGACTGTATTTCTGAAAATTTTCACAAATCGATCCTTACACATTAGGGGGGGGGTTATATTAAATTTATATATATATGCAGCCAATCAAACTATAGTATTAAACTACATATATTAGTTAATAAAATTGGAGGTGCCTTATCTTATTGTATGGTAGGCTTAGTCCCCCCAGGTATAACTTGGATGTAGTCACCAAATTATCCTCGTGAGAGGCTAGCTACCATCACCCAAGTAATTGATGTACCAAGATTAATTCTTGCTTCCTCTTCTTGTTCCTGTCAAAGGGCACCAGCTGTAAAGCCAGAATCCTAATATATGACAGCTATATCAGATGAAACATTTATATATTATTAGATAAGGACCAAGGCTTAATTACCTGTATTTAGTGGCTCGTTTGCATCCTAACCGGTTTGCCCTATATCTACTTAACATTAACTGGCCAGAAATGATTAGATAAACGGGTTTCGGAAAGACACTTCCCGTGTTTAGATGTTGACTGCGTGTTGATGATGGAAGAAGCACTAATTTGATCTCCATAACACTTCGTCCAAGAGAATTACAGGAACTGAATATGCTCCTGCCACTATGTTCTTAACAATGGCTGAACTTCCCTCACCACTGACGCTCCTGGCTCTCTTTGTCCAGATGTCAATAAGTGATAGAAGGGTCACATTTACTTTATTTTGATACTGATAATTAAGTTAACTCAAATGAGATGTTTTTATGATGTAATAAGTCCAAAGACTACTGTATTTAAGAATAATTCCCAACAGAATAGCTGGTGAATTTATAGTACTATGTGGCAATGATATCCCGTTTTCTATTGATGGAAAATTCCACTACAAGCTACATTTTCTATGGGTAAACTTGTGTATACAACGGCAGCAGTAATATTATCTGCCTATTGTATTGAATATTATTAAATGGTGTCGGGTTTTCCGACAATGACCGCTAGGAGAGTGATGGACATCAGCCCACACAGACAGTCGGCATGGAGAGCTATGAGACGGAGGAAAAGGTCGGGAGGGAGATGAGAAAGAAGATACAGGAGACTGACAGACTGGGTAGAAAGAAGGGGAACTCCAAACAGAGAACTAGGAGGAGGACCCTTCGGGACAGAACGTAAAGGAACTGGGGAGGAGGCGGTGGGCGAGTCTGGGTCTTAGGCCAGGAAACGGTTGTGAGACTGAGGAAGGTGGGAAGGACGAGGAGATGAAGAGCGCAACACGCGAGCATAAGAGAAGCCAGCGAAAGGTGGGAGACGGCAAACTTTGTGCCTCGCCTCTGGAAAAGACAAACGTTCCCAGTGCTTCAAGCTGAGAACGGCTGCCTCAAGATTGTAATGTATACACGCGTGGGGAAAGGAAGGGTGGGTCTCACCACAATTAAGGCAGCAAGCCTGAGGAGAAGTGCACTCCGACTTGGAGTAAGCTTCGTGCCCACACAAGGGACAGAGACTAGAGCACCAGAGGGCACCATGCCCAAACTTCCAGCATCTATTACAGAGCCGAGGGGAGGGAATGTATTCCTGAACGGAGCACCTGGCACCAGCAAGAATGACAGAGGGCGGAAGTGTCCGACCATCAAAGGTAATTTTCACAACCCAAAGGGGCTAACGGCGACGACCACGAAGGAGACGAGTAAACGTGTCCACCCTGGAGGACAGAATGACCCTGGGCTTCAAGGATATGCTTGATTTCTTCGTGGCAGTCCTTTAGATTTCTAACACCGCTCGCAACATGATGCAGGAGGAGAATAGTGCCAACACTTGCGTTTAACCGAGCGTTCTTCGAGACACAAAAAAGGGGTCTCGGCAATGCAAAATAAGGCAGCCAAGCGGGTAGCTTCATCCTGAGAAGGAGCAGCAACGACAGGTGAACCGAGACGGGTGGGGTTGAAAGTAATAGAGGCATCCACGGAATCAACAAGGTGCCTATGGAGGGAAAAATCGTCAAGAGTTGTAGATCTAAATGGTGGAGGTCAAAGTACTTAGTCCACAAAGGAGGACGAAACAAGGCGTGGTACGAATTAATATGGGAAGGGATCGTGTGAGTGCGGCTGTGGCAGGGACGGCGTTGAGAACCCCCAGAGGGAGAGGGGGTTAAAACGAGCAATAGTTACAATGAGAGGCGAAGCCGGGCCAGGGGATGAGATGGTCACCACTGGAGGCTTAGGTCTCAACCCAACCACAGAGGAGGAAGGGGAGTAGTCAGGAGGGTCAGAGGAGGAGCAAGGTCTGGGCCCGATGTAGCAGGGGCTACAGAGCCCGGTCTTCCAACACAGTCTGACCCGAGGGCCTGGTCGCCCACCCAACGAGCCCGAGAAGTCAGAAGAGAAACAGGAATCATTGACATGGAAACGAGAGGGAAGACTTTCATTCACAAATGTGCTCCCACACCCACAGAGCCACAATTAGAGGACAGGACACTCAACAAGTGACATGTTGCCGAAGACCGGGGCCCCCTTAGGGGTGCGTCATGAGTATTCTCCCCACAAATGCCACCTTAAGAACCGTCAGTCCGTCTAGATCGGGTTCAGTGACGAAAGAAGGATTGACAATGAAAGCTTCCTCTTGCTCGCGACATCGGGTACCACAGTTCTACGGGTGAGAGAGTATGCCTCCTCAAACACTCGGGCGACAAAACAAAAGAAGGCAGAAAGAATAATCAAGACAGGTAAAAGATCGGCAGGAAATGACAATGAGAAAGGAGAAGAGGGGAGGGGGGGGGGGGTTAGAAAAACGAAATATAAGGAAAAGGAAATGTTATTCTGCATAATTCGAGAGGACAGCAGCAGGAGCATAAAGCTCCAAAAGGAGAGAGGACTGTCACATGGAGCATCACGCTCCAGCAGCCGCCCACCAAGCTCCCTCATGGCAACAATGGGCCGGACAGGGAGGGGGCCATAGATCAGTAGAGGAGCTTTAATCACCCTAGATCAGTAGTTGGGTTATAGTCACAATTGACCAGTAGTAGGGCAATAGTCACCACAGATCAGTTGGGGGCTATAGTCACCATAATCCAGTAGTGGGGCTATAGTCACGATAGATCAGTGTGGGGTTATAGTCATCATATATCAGTAGTGGGGCTATAGTCATCACAGATCAGTAGTGGGGCTATAGTCACCATAGACCAGGAGTGGGGCTATTGTCATGATAGATCAGTAGTGGGGCTATAATCACCATAGATCAGTAGTGGGGCTATAATCACCATAGATCAGTAGTGGGGCTATAATCACCATAGATCAGTAGTGGGGCTATAGTCACCATAGATCAGTAGTGGGACTATAGTCACCATAGATCAGTAGTGGGGCTATAATTACCATAGATCAGTAGTGGGGCTATAGTCACCATAGATCAGCAGTGGGGCTATAGTCACCATAGATCAGTAGTGGGGCTATAGTCACCATAGATCAGTAGTGGGGCTATAATCACCATAGATCAGTAGTGGGGCTATAATCACCAAAGATCAGTAGTAGGGCTATAATCACCATAGATCAGTAGTGGGGCTATAATCATCATATATCAGTAGTGGGGCTATAGTCACCATATATCAGTAGTGGGGGCTACAGTCACCATAGATCAGTCGTGGGGTTCCCGTTACCATTTATCAATGGTGGGGCTCCCATCACCATAGATCAGTAGTGGGGCTATAGTCACCATAGATCAGTAGTGGGGCTATAGTCACCATAGATCAGTAGTGGGGCTATAATTACCATAGATCAGTAGTGGGGCTATAGTCACCATAGATCAGTAGTGAGGCTATAGTCACCATAGATCAGTAGTGGGGCTATAGTCACCATAGATTAGTAGTGGGGCTATAATCATCATAGATCAGTAGTGGGGCTATAGTCACCATATATCAATGGTGGGGCTCCCGTCACCATAGATCAGTAGTGGGGCTAGTCACTATAGATCAGTAGTGAGGCTAGTCACCATAGATCAGTAGTGGGGCTAGTCACCATAGATCAGTAGTGAAGCTAGTCACCATAGATCAGTGGTGGGGCTTCCGTCACCATAGATCAGTGGTGGGGCTCCCGTCACCATAGATTAGTGGTTTCTTGAGATTATCTTGAGATGATTTCGGGGCTTTTTAGTGTCCCCGCGGCCCGGTCCTCGACCAGGCCTCCACCCCTAGGAAGCAGCCCGTGACAGCTGACTAACACCCAGGTACCTGTTTTACTGCTAGGTAACAGGGGCATAGGGTGAAAGAAACTCTGCCCATTGTTTCTCGCCGGCGCCTGGGATCGAACCCAGGACCACAGGATCACAAGTCCAGCGTGCTGTCCGCTCGGCCGACCGGCTCCCTCCGGCCCACCACCGGAGTCCCGACCGGTGGTGGGGCTATGTTCACCATCACAGTTCCAGATGATCACGATTTGTGTTCATTCCAGTGTCTGTATTTTGGTGAACATTTCTAGCATTGATAAGGAATCGAAGCAGGTGATCGAGGCTATAAATGGATGAGGAATATTCAATAGTGTAGAAATATTCAGAACGCACGGAATTTAAATTTAACATTATACTTGATTGACATTCATTTCCCTTTTGTATGATATTGGTGTTATTATTTTGTTTATATGTGCAATATGTATATATAAGTGTAACCAAAGCAGCCAGGGTAAGATAAGGTGTTGATTCATGTTGTATACGAATTAATGTGATTTTGTGAGAGCTGTGAATACGAGGCTTCAGAATTTCAACTGGCTGAGGATCCATGTTGATGTATGACTGAAGAAATGATTTATAGATATTACTTGTGATTTGCTTTGCAGTATAGAATATACAATTATTGTTTCTAATAAATGTTCGCACAGTTTACATTCATCTATTATTCCATCCTACCTTGAACGTACCTAATAACTGTCTACGGGGGAGGTCTAGTTATTTTTCCCCCTTCCCCGGCCTACTAGCCTAATTGTACCTGCTGTGTTATATATTAATTATTCTCACACTCAAATTCTTTTTCGAATCTGTCCTAAAAATTGTAAATGGAGGTGGCTTCACTTCGTCTTTTGAGTCCACTGCACTTGTTGACCCCCGTACAGGTACGAGTATTTCCTTGCAGTTCTTTGATTCATTTTAGTTTCCAGGTCCAGTTGTGTCCTGTTGTCTAACCATTCAATTTAAAGAGGCTCTCCTTGTCCACCTTGTTTATTCCCCTCTGTATCTTGTATGTTGTGATCATTTCTATTATATTTCTAGTGTCCTCCAGAGTTGTGAGGTCCTATTCCTTCAACCTATCCTCGTAGCTTAACCCTCTTAGCTCAGGGACTAATCTAGTCGCAAACCTCTGCACTTTTTCAATTTTAGGTTTTCTGCTTTACAAGTTGTAGATCGCAATCCAAAGCCACATATTTCAGTATAGGTCTAACAAAAGCTGCGAAGATTGCCTTGAGTCTCGATTAAGGAAGGGTTCATCTGAAGGGTTGTGACACCCGACCTAGCTTAGCTAAAGATCATGAAATATTGTAACAACATAAATCTGTGGGAAATCAAGTGTGGAGCTTGGTGGAGGATACCAACGGTGTGGCCATATGTTGAAGCCAACGTAGTGTCCCACCTGACAACAGGGGGTTAGCCGTTGTCAGCTAGGTCATGACCCCCCAGTCTGTTCACTGAAAATCCACCTTTCACAGATAGTTGCACAGCAGGTAGGAGCAGAAGTAAAGAAGCTAACCAAATCCTAGGAATAATGAAGAGTATTTTTGACTTTAAGGAAAAAAGGTAGTGATTCAATTGCATAAATTTCTGGTGCATATAGTCACTATAATCTATATCATCTAGCAGACAATAAACACTTCGATTAATGTATCCAAGCATGGAGACCTCATCCTCAGAAGGATATGCTGTAGTTTCTCTCGAGAAAGTTCAACACCGGGCAACTGAATCAACTCTTGTAACATGAACGGTTGAGAGCCACTGGGCTCACAACACTGAACAAAGAGACAGGGCGGATCTCATTGAAACTTTTAAAATACTGAATAATTTAGAGGATGTTGATCAAGACAATTTCTTCAAAAGGTCAGATGTAACACAAACATGAAGCAACAGTTTCACGCTTAACAAGCCACAATGTAGGACTGAAAATAGGAGATACTTTTTTACCCACAGGGTTATTAGCCCATTGAGCGGCCTTTCCACCGAAGACGTAAATGCTAAAACTCTGCTGAGCTTTAAAATCCAGCTAGAAAAAAATCATCAGGACAACATGGAGGACCTTCAACAAGCCGCCGGCTTCCTGTTCACTCCGAGGCACTAGAGTGTTAGTGGCCCTCGGGTAAATTCAGGTAAATATTAAAGCGATCATGTCGTCTGCCCGAAAAGCTATGCGTGTTAGTGGCTTTACAAGAACGTAAAAACATCAGTGCTATGTACCTCTCATAAACCCAATGTACCTTCTTGTATATATATAAATATGTAAATAAATAAATAAATAAATAAATATATAAATAAATAAATATCCCTGGAGATCTTCATATTGGAGTGGTGATGCTCCAGGGGGTGAGAGGTCTACAAACTGCTCTGACACGCACTCGCTCAATATTTTTGATAATCGAACATTTTGATTGCCTTGAAATAAAATTTATCTATATTTTTATACGCTACATGCCGACAAATCAGCCGCTACATACAAGGGAAGATTGACTGATGGATAAGCATGTGACGTGATGCGTGAGATACAGAAAACAAGCATACGTAGATAGGACATGAAACCTGGTATGAATAACAGGCATGACTCGTGTGATGATCACTTGCTTGTGCGCTGTCACCCGGAGCAGGATCTTGTAGAGCCAACGGAGTTAACAAATCTCCAGTGTTAGTGACTGAGAATTTGCCGAGAGGTCTTCGCAGCTTAGCAGCAGTGGTGGCGTCCTGGTGGTGTTAACAACAGATGACAGTTGTGCAGGGTCATCACCGTCAACATGATGGCGTCGTCCTGGCTGGTCCTGGAGTGGGTGGTGGCCATCCTCGCCTCCAACACTCTCGTCAACGGACAACAGGCAAGTTACATTCGTACACAAAGATATATTTGACTTGGGTTAAAGACATGACATTGGGCAAATCTGGTGGAACAAGTGTGTTAGATTTACAATAGACTCCACCATATGGATGTATGAATTCTCAGGATATCCCTAAAAATGTTATGGCGCTAAGCTATGAACCCTGAAAGGACACACTTATCTCATGAAATTCCCAAACACCTTGTGCTCTCAAACTTTTCAGTCTGTGCCCCGTTTGACCTTGTCGCTATAGATTAGTCTGCTTCAGCTGGATGGCCACGAGAGCCACTGGCAAGCGTGGTGAGTATGTAGGAGTTCTCTCTACCAGAGAGAACATAACAAACACGCTAAATCCAGCTTCCTGTGAATAATTTGGGACCCTTGTGTAACACATGTTTTAGACAGGTAGTGGTTTTAATACCACTCAAGTTTTAGTCCAGTAATGACTCAGTAGCTTTCATTCAGATGTGGGGCAAACAAGAACCTTTAAAACTTGAGTTACCAAAATAATCTGACCTGAAGCCAGGACGTGTGTCAACACTCCTAATTAGACAAGTTTAATACACGGTGTCTGTATTGGATAATGAATAAATAATCAAATAAAAAGTTATCCTTTCAACAAAACATTTACAGTAACTTGACTGCTATAGTCACAAATTCGTCTCACTCCCTACCACCACGGAAGATATCGAACCTTTGTGTCACTCACTAAAGTTGAGCACTAGGATATACAAACATAAACTGAATCTTTACAAATAAACATAAAAGTATATTTTCTGAGAAGTAGCTAAATCAATGAGTGGAAATCCTCTACACAAAAAAGATGGACCAAGCATAAAATTATTATATTCATGTCCTGAGATAAATTAGTCATTATCAAAAGAGGGCACCGCCCGCGTTGCCAGGTCTCTAGAAGGCGTTACATATCAAACAGGAAGCCAATCCGAGAACAAAAGTACATAAGGCGACCAACATCAAAGGTATTGGACTCACATATGAGTGTATCGAGGGGCAAGTGATCTGGAGAGATATTAGGAAAGTAAAGACTTATGATCATCCTGGCAGGGATATTCTACAAGAAGGTGCACAGCTGTAAGTAAAACAATACAGCTCAGACAATAAGGAGCAGGGCGTTGCTCTATTTGGTGTCTAAGAGTTCAGTAAACGTGGTCAATACAAAGCTTATCCAGAGTTGTTTGCTACTATCTTTTAGGGTGGCGCGAGGAAGGCCATGGGAAGAGGTTACCCTTAAGAGAACACAATTTGTTACCCATAATGCCAGACCGACGATCTTGTCATGGCTGCAGACTGTAGAGTGGATGACTGGGTAGAAATCCGTAAAAGGAATCCTTTTACAGGAAATGGAGCTAGAGAGGACGGTAGAGAGGAATACCCTCGGAAATTACCAGGACGAGCACTAGGCACCAGCTTCTGGAGGCATACACAAAGTAGTTAAAACTGAGAGATCACAAGAAGCAAGTCATTAAAATTGGCATAAAAACCACTTGTATTCCACTAAAAGAGAGACATTGTAAAGAACAACAACAGTTACATCAAAAATTATAGATGAAGTATAAAGACAGAACACAAGGGGGAGATCATGAAATGGATCAGTAAAATCAGGGTTGGGGAGGCAGATGTGAAGTCAGCAGAGAAAGGAGGATGGAAAGGGTCGCGGTAGGAGAGTGCGGACGAACAGACAGGATCTGATGAGGATGGAAGGAAATGCCAGTGACGAGCATTCAACTGCGCTGAGGTGGAGGTGACTAAGAACATCAAGGGGTGGCGTGCTCATGATCAAGGACAGTACTAGAAGATCAGAGCCGGAGGGGCTCACAACGGATATAGAAGAGTGAGGAGGTTGAGAAAGAACACAAATATGATGGGGAGGGGAAGGGTGGGGACATAGGATGAAGAAGATAGAGGAACTTCCCAGGTTTCTGACCGCAACAGGTCAAGAGAAGTTGAGCTGGGGAAGTTCAGGGTTTAAGGTTCGGGAATGGTTGTGGAACTGGTAAGGAAAGAAAAGGGAAGGAGGGTGCGATAGAAGAGTCCTACACATCGCACGAGCACAAGTCTTGTCAGAGAAGTGGGAAGGATGCCAGATCTAGATCCGGATTCATAAAGCAGTTGCACAAGTACTTACGAACGTGTACATCTTTCCTCAATCTTTGACGGCCTTGGTTACATTTATTAAATAGTTTACAAGCATGAAAACTTTCTAACCAACTGTTGTTATTGTTATAAACAGCCTCCTGGTGCTTCGGAGCTCATTAACTGTTTAATAATTGTAAACAAAGCCGCCAAACATTAAGAAAAGATGTAAAGGTTCATAAGTGCTTGCATAACTGATTCGTGAATCTGGCCCCTGGCTTCTTGCCTCGGGGAAAGATATATGGACTCAGTGTTTCACATTGAACAGGCCTGTTCAAATTCATAGTACTCACAAGATCATGAAAATGTATGTTGGATGATGACTGCAGTTGATGCTGTGAGCAGGGGGAAGAACAGTAGAGTTCGAATGGCCAGGTTCGCTCCACACACCGAAAGGACACCTCGCTATTATACTTCCAGATTTCCTCCCCATATTTCCAGCACTTATTGTAGAGGCGCGGAGAGGGGACATGTTCCTTTATCAGGCATGTCACACCAGCAAGCTTTACTGACACTAAGTCTCCACAACCAATAGTGATCTGAACAACACAACGAGATCGCATGAACGAATGAACCACCTGAATAGAATGTCCATGGGCTTCGAGGATGTACTTAATGCCTTCGTGGCATAATACATTCCTGTCGGGGAGAAGGGGAAGGGGGGTGTATGGTAATAATGACAGTGCCAATGCTATACATTTAAAATATATTTTTGGAGACAACTTGGATTTCACAAATGCAGCTGGATGGTCAGCTGCCTCTTCAGAAGGCGCCCCTGCAACACGTGTGTCAGTCCGATGTGATTAAAGGTAACTTACAACTGTAGCGAGACAACAGGTGTTTATGTGTGTAATCGTAGAGGACAACATCATCACGGCACACATCAAAATATTTTGTTCAAGAAGGTGGGCAAAACAGATCATGGAAGGTAGCACAGTACGGGGAATGGTGCTTTTTCGAGCATGGGACGAAGTCGTACTCCTCCAGTAGGGAGTGGAGTAAAAAGTATAGTTGTAACAGTCAGAGATGGAGTTTCTTAAGGCAGCGAGTCATTCGCCACTAGGGACCTGTAGGTGGTAGGGGCATGCTAAGGATCAGAAGGCTGAGTCATATATGAAACTGAGTTTGGGCCCAACTCAGCCAGGGTCACGGATCCCGACTGTCAATCATGGTCCAAGTCTGGTTTTAGCGGCTGGTCGGCCGCTAAACGAGTCGGAGATGGAGGACAGGAGCCACAAGAAGCTACCTTACTAAATTTGTTTTAAATTGGACTTCACTTCCCTGCACTAACACCCATCGTGCACTTGCACCGATCGTGCATTTATACCCATCGTGCACTTACACCTATCAGGGAGACGGAAAAGCACATAAGAAACTTCAGGGGCAACAAGAATAGCAGCCCAGAGAATGCTAGAGATGTAACAACTGAAGGTGTTTTAAATAAGTGATTGTAAGGAAGGCTGTGGCATATGCCCTTGTTCAAAATATGCAGTGACAAGGTAGTCGACCTGACTCTGGAAGCATGGGTTATCTCTCCTGGGATTTAGGGATATCTTGAGGTTATCTTGAGATGATTTCGGGGCTTTAGTGTCCCCGCGGCCCGGTCCTCGACCAGGCCTCCACCCCCAGGAAGCAGCCCGTGACAGCTGACTAACACCCAGGTACCTATTTTACTGCTAGGTAACAGGGGCATAGGGTGAAAGAAACTCTGCCCATTGTTTCTCGCCGGCGCTCGGGATCGAACCCGGGACCACAGGATCACAAGTCCAGCGTGCTGTCCGCTCGGCCGACCGGCTCCCCTCCCGGGATTAACACCTTTACAATACAAGATGGCCGTCTTCTTTGTTTTAAAGCAACATATAATGAATATGTCAACAAGATGCTTTAATAACTAATTTGGCTTATGTAGGTGTGTTAGGTTAACAGTTTTGTAGAATGAAGATTGAGATCAGGGTCGTATACAGGCAAAGAAATGAAGACATGTGGAGGGACTAGTTTGGGTCCCGGATGACTCACCATGTCAAAGGTCATGCGGCCCACGAGTGTGACCACATTAGTAATTCAGAAAGTTCAAATTCAGATCACTAGCAAATACTGTAATTGGAAATAGCCTTTCCCTAAGATGCCTGTACAATTACCATCAGTTTATAAGAGTTCAACCATCTGGGTTGTTCAGTACAATAGAGATTAGTTGTTCAATTTAAACCCTGCTTAGTAAAGTTATTTGACCTGGCGGAGTGATACTCACTAGCCTCAGTTGTGAAGAGGGCTAGGTGGGTCAGTGTGGGCTCGGTCAGCAACTGGGGAGGTCAACCATTCTCACCTCTCCCAAGATCAGCACTCCATCAGCTGGTTTCATAGTCAAGGTAAAAGTTGCAGAGTTTTGTTATAGGGAAGTAATTCATTCATGCCTCAATAGGAAAATATTAAAAGTTTTAAAAAGTCAGGTTAGGGAGTGTTAAGTCAGGGAGTGATTTCTATTAGTTGTTGTTTAGATTTGCATAAATAAATGATTAGATTGTTCTTCGGTATTTTATTATTTCCATGAATAACTTTGCATGTGTTGATATCCTCGCCACCTGGTCTCCACGAGTCTGGGTTTATTTGGGGTCGCAAGCCTAGCCCAGTTTAAGAGCTAATATATTCCCTTGTTTTCTGTAATTCCCACACTTAACGTAAATTCATCCCCTCTTTTTCCAAGTAATTTGTGGATTAAGCCCCAAGGGTTAAATGATTGATTAATTGGTCCAGACCCCGATTAATTGACGCTTTTGGTTAATGGTGTGGTGGTGGCAGCGTAAAGAGGTCCTTGAGTTTGCTAGAAATCAAGTACGACGTCACTTGGCTGTAGAATCTTAGCCGATCGAGCAGCTAAGACCACGTGGCGTGAGACTCGGCTGAGAGGTAGCTCTGGGGTCCCTTGGAATTAAGTTTAAGTAAGCATATGCATGGGCAGGGTAAAGGACAAAGTAGAGCTAATACCCGTCCCGTGTTACAGAGATGTGAACTTCCGCCCACCCACCCGTGCCCCACTGGCCACAATATCCCATCACACACACAAGCCAGCTGAGCAGTGATTCAGGCGGGCCTCACTGACACTCATTTTTGCCCGACTTCGCTACCCATCACGAGTTCAGGACAATATAATACAGGCATAGATATATGGTGAACATCATTGGAGCAGGACGGGGGATCGAAGCAGCATCCTGGGTACAGGTGCGTGCCTTAACCAATGTACCACGACATGGTAAAGGTTATATAACCTGGGATGCGCCCGGATCCACAAGGAGCCTGGAAGCACCGAGCTGGTAGGTTACGGAGTTTTCCACCAAACTCTCTCTTCATATACTGTTATGATCCCAGGTAGCTGAGAAACGAGTCTACCTTGAGAGTTATTCTGCAAGACCTGACCTATATAAGAGGTCAAACAAATATAGACATGGAGGTACATACGTAAAACAAGTGGTTAGATTTGATAAATAGTTTAAGAGTATGGGCAGTGATCAAGAATATAAGAAAATGACTTGACATGAGATGTGGAGAGTTTGCTGGGGGCGTGAGGCTCGCGTCTGATGACGTTGAGCTCACTTGAGCACCAGACATCGTGGGGGGAAAGCCACGCTCCATGTGAGCTCCTGTTAGAGAGGAACCACTAGTTGATATACCTTCAAGAGGAAGGAAGTGTGCAGACGTTTCAGCTGTGGAATCAAGCTGGGAACGTGTGGTTTCAAGTCCTGGACGGCAAGAAGAGTTGTGAAACCGCCCAGACATTTTCGTGGCCCTGGTCAGGCGCCATTGAGAGGGAGAGCACCCTGCAGGAGACCTTATTGTGGTAAGCCCAAATTTAACTAATTACTAGTGATTGCCTATAGTTGATCGTGTGCCCAGCGATCGTAGCAAGTGTCTGTTGATATGTTAGGCATGTTTTGATAAGGCAGAAGGCCTAAATAAGTGAGTAAAGATGGAGGAACGTCCTGGAGGGCAGAGCGACATCCATTTCCTCCGACCGCTTGTGGGTGACTGAGGGACCCTGACAGGCGGAGAATCGCTTAGCAGGAGGTGGAGTATAGACCAGCCCAAACGGAGGAGTCCACACTCAAGACATTCGGAAAGCAGGAAGATGTCAAGTGAAACATTCATTGTGTGTGATTCATTTCGGTTATGTGTTTGTAGAGCAACGTTTTTATTGGCGTGTCGATGGGTTGCAGGTTTGTCCTGAGGAAGATGTTGATGGGAGTACTTTAAGGCCAGAGGAGAAGTTATTGAGTGGAACTTCAAGGCCGTTGGAGTGGATATTGAACCCTGTAGAAGAACAGAGCCCCATAGTGAGGAGGTGGATCTCAAACTGTGGGAAGAGGAGCAGTGAAGGAAAGATTCACGTGCTTCTGTGATACCAGTGCTTCACCACTGGTATCACAGAAGGAAGTTAAGGAAGACTTCATGGTGTAGCAGCCGGAAGAGCTGTCGAGGACCATGGTAGACAATTCTAAGAGAACCTAAAGATGTTCAGGGTGGAGAGCCTCTGTTTGTAGAGAAGAGATTCTTAGTAATTACTTATGGAGAGTCGGTAGAGCGTTTGAGTGTCATTGGCGTGCAAGACGCAGTGGAAGGTGGGTGACTGACCATTTTTGTATCAAGGAACATTTATATTAATGTTTATAGTGTTACAGCCATAGGCTAGATTTCCTTGTGTACATTTCGTGTATATTTATATATGTTCTAGGACTCACAGGGTGATTGGTTATCATTTACTTATGCTGAAGTTTATTGAGTTACAACTGTGTGCTGAGTTACCTGCAGATATATATATATATATATATATATATTATATATATATATATATATATATATATATATATATATATATATTGTGACGGTAAAGTGTTGGAGTGTTGATGTTCGGCAGTCATCAAATGGCAGGGGGCAATGCCTTGTCACATTTACAGAAAAAAAAGAGACTGCTTGCCTGTGGTAAGGTAATGGGAAGACACACAACACAAAATATAAACAATGAAATTTTAATTACTTTAGAAAACAAGATATGAACAAAGACAATCCCTTGGCTTACGTAAAATTCAAAACAAGTCAACAAACAAAACAACATGAATAATTAATAAATATGATATTTTACTCTAATATAAAATGAAGTGCAAGACAATAATGATAATCAGGTGCTGAGAATACTGGCTTAAGCTGCCACCTCCCTTAGTACACGACAGCCAGGGCTTAGTCTACAAGAGAGAGATGTCAACTTCTAAGAGCACAGAGATATTCTGAGGAATACGACGTGAGCTGGCCCAGACGTCGACTCAGGTAGGGGGCGTGAGTGCAGGTGCAGGTGCGGTCGGCGAAACACCAGCCAATCAGGAGCAGGCAGGCGGAGAATGGGTAGTTTGCTTGTTGACGGCGGGCGGAGGAGCCGGCGTGTCTGGTGGTGCATGGTACGCTTTGCTTCCTGGGCAAAACGTTTGGCGATACTGGTGGACGTATCTTCAATATAGTATCTTGTACTTGTAATATGACGTAAATGATATAGGGAAGAGCAGGCTCAATCTCTCTTGAAAGAGATTATCGTCCCAACTCTCCCCCGAAGCCTGCGGTTCCGGAAGAAGTTACGTCTTCATGTGGTAGAGTGATAGGTGGAGTTGCCTCTACTTCATAGACTCTGGAGAGGGCGTCAGCTGTGATGTTGTCAGAACCCTTGTTGTAGAGATCTCCAGGTTGAATTTCTGCAGTTATCAAGCCCATCGTAGAAGACGTCGAGTGTGGAATTGGGCTTACTGCAGGAAGTGTAGGGTGTTGTGGTCCGTGTTGATGGTGGTAGACCGAGCACTTTTCAGGTATTGCTTGAAGTGCTGCAAGTTCAGGACGATGAGTAGCACCCTGTCGATTGTGCTGTAGTTCCCTGTAGCTGTGGTCGTTAATAGGTATATTCTCCTCGCCTCGTTGCTGTATTAGGTCAACCCCAATGCCGGTACCACTGGCGTCGACATGGAGGATGAAAGGCTTGGTGATATCTGACGAGGTGAGAATAGGATTAGAATATGGCAACGGAGCCCTATTATGGTCCTGAAAATGGTTATGAAGATTAGTTAGGATTTCCGAATTGGAAAGCGCTGACTCAGTGTCAGTGCTTTCGGGAGGAGAAGCAGGGAAGGTCTCACTGTGGATGTATGGACTTTTAAAGGAAGAATATGTTATCAATACAGTGGGAGGAGTACCGTTATATAGCTTCAGGAGGTTGACGTGGCACAACTGGGTCTTCCGCCGCCTATCTGGAGTCTCTAGAACGTAATTGTGGTTGTTTCTGCACTCCTTGATGCGGTAGGGTCCTGAAAACCTGTTTTGCAAGGGAGAACCTGGGATAGGGAAATAGGCAAGCACGAAGTCTCCCGGTTTAAATTTCCTTACTTTGCTGTTCTGGTCGTAATGAGTCTTCATCCTCTCCTGTGCTTTCAATAGATTATCCTTGGCAAAGTTATGCACCCTCTCTAGAATGTGTTGTAGGTTTTGAAGAAACTGGGGCACATTCTGATGCTCACTGAAGGTGGCATCACGTAGAGAGTCTTTAAAAGCTTTGAGAGGAGTACGGCACTTACGTCCGTAGAGCATCTCATAAGGAGATACTCCTAGAGACTCATTGGGAAGACTTCTAAATATACACATTATTAAATCTATTTGCTTATCCCAATCCTTAGAGGTTTCATTGCAAAACTTCTTCAGGAGTGCTTTAATAGTCTGATGACTACGCTCAAGAGAACCCTGTGAAGCAGGATGATAGGGGCTGGACAATACCTGTGTGATGTTGAACTCTTCCAGTGTCCTCTTGAAGAGATCACTGGTGAAGTTGGTGCCACAGTCGCTCTGAACCTCCCTTGGAAATCCATACTGGGTGAAGATCTTCAATAAGTGTTTCACAACCGTAGCAGCCGTAATGTTCTTTACTGGAACTGCTATGGGGAATCTGGTGGTAGGACACAGGATGGTTAGTATATAGGCATTACCAGAACTGGTCCGAGGTAAAGGACCAACACAGTCTATAATAAGTCTGTGGAAAGGTTCTGCAGGCACCTGGATGGGTGTCAGTGGTGCTCTGGGGATAGAGATGTTCGGTTTACCTGCCATCTGACATGTATGACACTGCTTGACGTACTGTTTGACGCTATTTACCATACCTGGCCAGTAGTAGTCTTGACGGATTCCGTGGTAGGTCTTGTTAAATCCGTAGTGTGAGAGTGCTCCGTGGGCCAGGTGTAGAATAGTGGGCCGCAGGCTGGCAGGAATCACTAGTTGTTCGACGTTGGCCCAATCGTCCTCCTCCTTCAGTTTACTGTGTCTGTATCTGCGGTAGAGCAACTCGTTCTCTAGAAGAACCCAGGAATACTGTCAGGTTGAGTCTCAGTCTGGAAGAATAATGGTGTCAAGGTAAGATCTTCCTTCTGTAACTTACGGAACTCCAACGTGGTCAGATTCGGGGGTAGTTTCTGAGGGTCTTGAGGGACAGCGGTAGCAGTAGAGTCAGCTGGCTGTGGTCGTGCAGCTTGTGCACGGGTGGTCACTAAAACCGGAGGAGAAACTTCATCACTCTCTTGAACCTTTGCTGGAACATACTCAAAGATGGGATTATCCATTACAGAGGTACACACCTGGGGTTTGTCCATGACGATCAGGTTGGTCGGTTGCAGGTCTTCTGCCAAGTCGTTGCCCAGGAGAAGTTGGACTCCAGGCATGGGAAAAGGCTTTTCCCTGATGGCGACTTGGACTTCACCGGTCACGAAGGGACAATCCAGATGGACTCTGGCGAGTGGATAAGGAGTGGTAGCAGTGAGGTCAGTGATGAAGACGGTTTCCCCGGTGTAGGCGATATTGGGCACAGCTGATTTCAAAATAATTGATTGAAGAGCCGCTGTGTCCCTCAAGATCTTCAGTTTGAAACGTCCCTCCGGATCTGAACCGTTGGTAGAGACAGTTCCAGTATACAGGTGTTTACTGAAGAGAGAAAGATCATTAACATGAACACCAACATTCATCACAGGCTTACCGGACTTAGTAGGAGTCTGTTTGGTTGAGTGGATTCAGTATTACCTTTGTATTGAGACTTACCACTTTTATCTATGGTATGTCCAACGAGTCTACAATACTTACAGTACAATTGCGAGCCAGCTTGATCGGTACTCACTTTCTCGTTACTGTACCAAGACTTCTTACTGGAAGATGGTTCTGGTGTCAGCCGGTGGATGAGGCTGTAAGTGTCAGCCGACTTAGCACACTTTAGGTAGTCGGTCTCTTCTTTATCTGCTAAATATAAACGGACAGGAGGAGGCACACGCCTCAAGAATTCTTCAACGAGCATGAGGTTGACGAGTTCTGCAAAGGTAGAGACATGTGCTGCTTCCAGCCATTTCATAAAATATCTCCTTTTGGTATTAGCAAATTCTAGAAAGGTAGTGGTACTTGCCTTTAGGTGGTCACGGAATTTTCTTCGGTAGCTTTCGGTGGAGAGAAGGTAGGCGTCCAACACTGCTTGCTTCAGGGTCTGGTAGTCATTCTCAGACGCCAAAGTACTGAGTGTAACTGCAGCTCTACCTGTGAGATGTACTCTGAGAAGGGTAGCCCATTGGTCGGCAGGCCAACTAAGTTAATTAGCAAGGGTCTCAAAGGTGGTAAAAAATACATCAACTTCTGTTTCTACGAATGGTGGCATTAACTTACTTGCATGGGAGATATTGAAACTTACAGGAAGACTGGCGGTAGCTTGCTGGCGTTGAGTGAGGTGTGTAGTTTCCAACGCGAGTTCTTGTTGACGATATTTCATAGCCATAGCAGCTTGTTGTTTGTCATGCTCGCGTTGCATCTCCAGGTGACGATGTTTTGTTTCAAGCTGTACTCGCTCACGTTCACGGAGTATTGCAATCTCACGTTCTTGGTCTTCTTTCCTCATGTGTAGAGCTTCTTTTGCCAGGGCAGCTTCTCGTTCCTTGAGGGCGATTTCACGTTCCTGTTCTTCTTTCCTCATTGCAGCTTCTCGTTCTTTTATTTGTAAAGCTTCTTTTTCTTGTTCTCGTTCGATCTTGGCAAGCTCTAGTTTGAGTTTCATCGTTGCCAAATCAGGTTTATCTGCAATAGTTTCGTGAGTTTCAGAGTCAATCTTACCTTCCTCTAAGAGATGATCCAGTAACAGGTTATGCAGTTCATTTTTGTTGGCTCCATGGGGAACATCTAGTGTGATACTCATGTGCAAGAGTTTGTAATTCAGTCCTCTTGGCACGACTTAAGGTCCCTATTGCACCTGCTGGATCTGCACGGAAAGCTTGGAGACGAAACATGGTGAAATTAGCAAATAAATGCACAACGAATATACTGTTGTGATATGGTGAATGTCAGAAACAGGACAACGTGGCAACTGGTACCTATCCTGTGGAATCGTTAACAATTAATGTTAATTTCAAGATGGTAAATGATTAATAAATCAAGATCGCAGGAAATCTTGTACCCGGTACTCAATGTAAGAGGAGAAGGGCAAGAAAATCCTACTAAATAAGCGAAACTGAGTTTCTAAAACAAATGAAACAGTTAATTGCCTCAAAAGTGAATTAGGTAGTCCAAGGATGTAGGCATACCTTGCCGAGTCTCTATAGGATATAAGCAAGTTTTTCCCACTGAAATGAAATATGATACTTACAGAATTAGCGAACTTTTGTGCTCTGAAAAAGAAAGCTAATTCCCTACCTAGGTAAATATCATCATCTCTGACCGACGTGTAGGGGGTGCGAGGTGTCAACTGGTGACGAGAACTGCTGCTGAGGTCCCAATTCAGCGACAAAAGTTCGTGCTAGAGGAACTATGGCCCTCTTTATCCTCCTACCGTCGGATTGCAGAAGATTAGGTGCTCTTGACCCGGGGACAGACCACAGTACCAGGGTACCAATATGATGATCTGCCGAAAATATGAGAAATATCCTAGGGACAAAAGATGGTAAACACGAGTAATAACACGGAGGGAGAGATGACCAATTAAGAGAATGACTGAGGCCTACAGTCACCACGTAATCCAAAGTTGTCTCACCTTCACCATATGCTACTCTCGTAATGCACAATACACACAGCACCATATGAAAATAAAATTGAATATTGAAAATAGTGAAAAGCTACTGTACCAAAGCCAAGTACGCTTACCACAAATTTTCGGTCTAGTACTAGTACCTGAGTGAAGCATCCTGGACAGGCCCCCATGAAAAGTGACGGTAAAGTGTTGGAGTGTTGATGTTCGGCAGTCCTCAAATGGCAAGGGGACATTGCCTTGTCACATTTACAGAAAAAAAAGAGACTGCTTGCCTGTTTGTCTGTGGTAAGGTAATGGGAAGACACACAAAACACAAAATATAAACAATGAAATTTTAATTACTTTAGAAAACAAGATATGAACAAAGACAATCCCTTGGCTTACGTAAAATTCAAAACAAGTCAACAAACAAAACAACATGAATAATTAATAAATATGAAATTTTACTCTAATATAAAATGAAGTGCAATACAATAATGATAATAATCAGGTGCTGAGAATACTGGCTTAAGCTGCCACCTCCCTTAGTACATGACAGCCAGGGCTTAGTCTACAAGAGAGAGATGTCAACTTCTAAGAGCACAGAGATATTCTGAGGAATACAACGTGAGCTGGCCCAGACGTCGACTCAGATAGGGGGGCGTGAGTGCAGGTGCAGGTGCGGTCGGCGAAACACCAGCCAATCAGGAGTTGGCAGGCGGAGAATGGGTAGTTTGCTTGTTGACGGCGGGCGGAGGAGCCGGCGTGTCTGGTGGTGCAAGGTACGCTTTGCTTCCTGGGCAAAACGTTTGGTGATACTGGTGGACGTATCTTCAATATAGTATCTTGTACTTGTAATATGACGTAAATGATATAGGGAAGAGCAGGCTCAATCTCTCTTGAAAGAGATTATCATCAAAAAAAAAAAAAAAAAAAAAAATATATATATATATATATATATATATATATATATATATATATATATATATATATATATATATATATATATATATATAAATATATATATGTTCTAGGGCTGATAGTGCTGTATTATATGACAAGATTTAACCCACCTAATGAGGTTGATGGCAAAAGTGGCGAGCCAGGAATTGGACTACCACTTGAGATAAGCAGCTGATAGAGTCCCGATGGGATTGGATGCAACCTGATTGCAATAGCATAGAGTGTTGGAGTTATTATTGTATCTTGTGTATGTATATGTTCATTGTATATTAAATGTTTATAACTAGAAGGTGTTTCCCTTGTCCTAGTGAGGCTTCCCAGAAAGTAGAAAAAAAAGAGAGAGAGAAAGAACCAAAGCTGTGGACAGGATAGTACGGAGTAATATCAAAGAAAAGGGGATTGAGATCATACCAAATAAGGAGAGAGTGAGGAGTCACGGCGACTCGAGTGGGTGTGTGTACGTGACAACGAGGCTAGTGATAGAGTCGCATCCCCTAAACATGTGACGCTGAAACCCTCTCCAAGAGCAGGAAGTGTACGGGGGTGATCTCCTGGCTGAAGTGTAAGCATTCTCCGGGTTTTGGGTTGGGTTGTCCGTAAGGAAGGACGACCAACATCATAATAATACACAGAATTGGCTGCCAGCGCCGTGCCTCCAGAATCCGAGTGGATTCGGGCCGATTCCACCTTGTGGAGGTTCCGGGGATCAAAGGACACCGCGACCAAACCAGCAACCTGTGGAAGCCAATGTTGTAGTGTCACAGGGTCTGGCTTGTCTCAGAGATATTCCTTGCAAGTCTTTATGCGTTAAAGTCCGTATTCTCAGAGCGTCAAAGCAACCACTCTGGCCACATTGTGAGCAGACACCCACACACACATACATTTGGTCCCTTTATCTTTCAGAGGTGATGCTAAAATATATTGTGAGTAGAGGTTTCTGAGTGTGTGAGGTCCAGCTGACAGTCTCACTCCCCACAGGTGCTCCTGACAGGAGGTGCGGGTGAGAGGTGCAGCACAGGTGGGGGAGAGTGTGTGTGGGGTCCGGCTGACTGTCTCACCCCCCTCACTGACTATGATGATTGCCCCAACGGTGCCCGCTGCTGCCTCAGTAAGTATATTCCTGTTGTCTGCCTCAGTAAGTATATTCCTGTTGTCTGCCTCAGTAAGTATACCCCGGTTGTCTACCTTAGTAAGTATACTTCTGTTGTCTTCCCTCAGAAAGTATACCCCTGTTGACTCTCTCAGTAAGTATACCACTGTTATCTAACTCAATAAGTATACCCCCCTGTTGTCTACCTCAGTAAGTATACCCTTGTTGTCTACCTCAGTAAGTATACCCCGGTTGTCTACCTCAGTAAGTATACCCTGTTGTCTACCTCAGTAAGTATACCCCTGTTGTCTACCTAAGTAAGTATTGCCCTGTTGCCTACCTCAGTAAGTATACCCTGTTGTCTACCTCAGTAAGTATACCCCCTATTATCTACCTCAGTAAGTATACCCTCTGTTATCTACCTCAGTAAGTATACCCCTGGTGTTTACCTCAGTAAATATATACCTGTTGATCAAACCACACACTAGAAACTGAAGAGACGACGACGTTTTGGTCCATCCTGGACTATTATTTTGTGATGAGACGAGAGTCAAGGACATTAAGTAAGGCAAGAGAGAGGTGAGGAGGCGGAATCCTTAGAGGAAGGTAAGAGCAAGGCAAAAGGTTCGGAAGGTAAGATGTAATATAGGGTGTAATAATAGGAATCAGAATGGGAACGTACGAAAAACAAGTGAAAGAAAAAGAAAGAGAAAAGGGAAGGGTAGGCTTATGTTAGGTCACGTTTGTTAGAAAATTTGGAACATTTGAGTATGATCTGTGAAAGGGAAGAGTCAACAGCAACAAAACCAGGACTAAGGTTCATATTGGGCAGGTTGTGAATCAGAGCCGATTCGACAAGAAGGCGTCTGTGAAGAGTAGAAGCAGGATAGATTATTTTAGAAATCCAATCAATAGGATGATTATATTCTCTAACATGACAGCAGAGAGCATTGTTTGAGTCTGCAGACTTAACACTTCTTTTACGTTTCATAAGTCTTCATTTAGTGTACGGCCAGTTTCACCAAAATATTGGAGAGGACAAAACGAACAGGAAAGAGAGAACGTCATCAAGGGCCACATTAGTAAACAGAGTCGACATCAAGACTAAGAATCTTACAGAAGGACTGCAGGCGCAGTCTTTTCTATGAAGTCCTGAGGCTGAAGGTGGGAAGGAGAAAAAGTGCCGAGGTAAGGCGTTAGAGTTTTGCTAGCCAGGAGGCAAGAGGATAGCCGACAGAGCCCCTTGAAGATATGATAGGACAAAGAGGAACACCAGGCTTAAGAGTCTTAGGTACAGAAAAAATTTCTTTCATCCTAAACCTGCTTCCAACCCTTTTAACACTGTGCTCTGTCGTCCCTTCATATCTGAACTCAAACCTCTTACTAATACCTTTCGTCCTCTTGACATAAAGCTCGCCTTTCGACACACTAACACTCTCCGTAGTAATCTAGTTCACCCTTCTCCTGCTTCTAATGCTGCTGGTGTCTATTTATATACAGTATACCCCTGTTGTCTGCCTCAGTAAGTACACCCCTGTTGTCTGCCACAATAAGTACACCCCTGTTGTCTGCCACAATAAGTACACCCCTGTTGTCTGCCTCAGTAAGTACACCCCTGTTGTCTGCTTCAGTAAGTACACCCCTGTTGTCTGCCTCAGTAAGTACACCCCTGTTGTCTGCCACAATAAGTACACCCCTGTTATCTGCCACAATAAGTACACCCCTGTTGTCTGCCACAATAAGTACACCCCTGTTGTCTGCCACAATAAGTACACCCCTGTTATCTGCCACAATAAGTACACCCCTGTTGTCTGCCACAATAAGTACACCCCTGTTGTCTGCTTCAGTAAGTACACCCCTGTTGTCTGCCTCAGTAAGTACACCCCTGTTATCTGCCACAATAAGTACACCCCTGTTGTCTGCCACAATAAGTACACCCCTGTTGTCTGCTTCAGTAAGTACACCCTTGTTGTCTGCCTCAGTAAGTACACCCCTGTTGTCTGCCTCAATAAGTACACCCCTGTTGTCTGCCTCAATAAGTACACCCCTGTTGTCTGCCTCAGTAAGTACACCTCTGTTGTCTGCCTCAGTAAGTATACCCCTGTTGTTTGCCTCAGTAAGTACACTCCTGTTGTCTGCCTCAATAAGTACACCCCTGTTGTCTGCCTCAATAAGTACACCCCTGTTGTCTGCTTCAGCAAGTACACCCCTGTTGTCTGCCTCAGTAAGTACACCCCTGTTGTCTGCCACAATAAGTCCATCCCTGTTGTCTGCTGCAGTAAGTACACCTCTGTTGTCTGCCTCAGTAAGTACACCCCTGTTGTCTGCCACAATAAGTCCATCCCTGTTGTCTGCTGCAGTAAGTACACCCCTGTTGTCTGCCTTAGTAAGTACACCCCTGTTGTCTGCTTCAGTAAGTATACCCCTGTTGTCTGCCACAATAAGTACACCCCTGCTGTCTGCTTCAGTAAGTACACCCCTGTTGTCTGCCTCAATAAGTACACTCCTGTTGTCTGCCTCAGTAAGTACACCCCTGTTGTCTGCTTCAGTAAATACACCCCTGTTGTCTGCCACAATAAGTACACCCCTGTTGTCTGCTTCAGTAAGTACACCCCTGTTGTCTGCCTCAGTAAGTACACCCCTGTTGTCTGCCTCAGTAAGTATAACCCTGTTGTCTGCCACAATAAGTACACCCCTGTTGTCTGCTTCAGTAAATACACCCCTGTTGTCTGCCACAATAAGTACACCCCTGCTGTCTGCTTCAGTAAGTACACCCCTGTTGTCTGCCACAATAAGTACACCCCTGTTGTCTGCTTCAGTAAGTACACCACTGTTGTCTGCCTCAGTAAGTATACTCGTGTTGTCTGCCTCAGTAAGTATACCCCTGTTGTCTGTCTCAGAAAATATACCCTGTTGTCTGCCTCAGTAGGTATACCCCTTTTATCTGCCTCAGTAAGTATACCCCTGTGGTCTGCCTCAATAAGTACACCCCTGTTGTCTGCCTCAAAGTGTATACCCCTGTTGTCTGCTTCAGAAAGTATACCCTTGTTGTCTACCTCCATAAGTATACCTCTGCTGTCTGCCTCAGTAAGTACACCCCTGTTGTCTGCCTCAGTAAGTATACCCCTGTTGTCTGCCTCAGAAAGTATACCCTGTTGTCTGCATCAGAAAGTATACCCTTGTTGTCTATTTTCGTAAGTATACTCCAGTTGTCTGCCTCAGTAAGTATTCTCGTGTTGTCTGGCTTAGGAAGTATACTCCTGTTGCCTACCTCAGTAAGTACACCCCTGTTGTCTGCCTCAGTAAGTATACTCTTGTTGTTTGTTTCAAGAAGTTTATTTCTGCTGTTTGCCTCAGTAAATATACTCCTGTTGTTTGCCTCAGTAAGTATACTCCTGTTGTCTGCCTTAGGAAGTATACTGCTGATGTCTGCCTCAGTAAGTATACTCCTGCTGTCTACCTCGGTAAGAACACCCCTGTGATTAATATAAGTTTACTCTTTTAACTCTTAATTAATTACGCAGACAACATCTTTGCTGCCCAACATGAACGTATATACCAAATGCTTCACTGGGTATATACGAGAACATTATCTCCTCCACTATACCTTCCAAATATGCAAAAAATATATCCTGCAAACTAGATCTGCTTCGAATCGCACCACTAACACCAATAAGTCCCCCACCTTCTGAACATACAGCACCACCACCACCAGTAAGACCCCCACCTTCTGAACATACAGCACCACCACCACCACCAGTAAGACCCCCACCATCTGAACATACAGCACCACCACCACCACCAGTAAGACCCCCACCATCTGAACATACAGCACCACCACCAACACCAGTAAGACCCCCACCATCTGAACATACAGCACCACCACCACCACCAGTAAGACCCCCACCATCTGAACATACAGCACCACCACCACCACCAGTAAGACCCCCACCATCTGAACATACAGCACCACCATCACCACCAGTAAGACCCCCACCATCTGAACATACAGCACCACCACCACCACCAGTAAGACCCCCACCATCTAAACATACAGCACCACCACCACCAGTAAGTCCCCCACCATCTGAACATACAGCACCACCATCACCACCAGTAAGACCCCCACCATCTGAACATACAGCACCACCACCACCAGTAAGTCCCCCACCATCTGAACATACAGCCCCACCGCGAACACCAGTAAGTCCCCCACCTTCTGAACATACAGCACCACCATCACCACCAGTAAGACCCCCACCATCTGAACATACAGCACCACCACCAACACCAGTAAGACCCCCACCATCTGAACATACAGCACCACCACCACCACCAGTAAGACCCCCACCATCTGAACATACAGCACCACCACCACCACCAGTAAGACCCCCACCATCTGAACATACAGCACCACCACCAACACCAGTAAGACCCCCACCATCTGAACATACAGCACCACCACCACCACCAGTAAGACCCCCACCATCTGAACATACAGCACCACCACCACCACCAGTAAGACCCCCACCATCTGAACATACAGCACCACCATCACCACCAGTAAGACCCCCACCATCTGAACATACAGCACCACCACCACCACCAGTAAGACCCCCACCATCTAAACATACAGCACCACCACCACCAGTAAGTCCCCCACCATCTGAACATACAGCACCACCATCACCACCAGTAAGACCCCCACCATCTGAACATACAGCACCACCACCACCAGTAAGTCCCCCACCATCTGAACATACAGCCCCACCGCGAACACCAGTAAGTCCCCTGTGGGGGATTTTTACTTCAGCGTATAATATCATTCATAAAGTTCCAAGTGCCATAAAAAAATTTATGGTCTGAAGAACCAGTAATCTAAAACATATTATAATACATTTAATAATTAGTTCAAAATGAAGATAGAGAAGTGGACTGTCAAAACTTCTATTTAAAGTAGAGTAATTTCCCTGCACTTCTTTTGGGGGAGGAGGGTAAATTCTTCAATGTTAATCTACTGATAATATAGATGTAATAGTTTCATGAATAAATCAGAAAGAATTAATGCATGGGTTAGTAACCTAACTACTAAATTTAAACATTTGGAAGCTTAGCTGCCAAAGTTGAATGGAGAACACATCCAGCAGCTCTATGACCCATCTAATCCTGTCAATACCTGTTATCTCGGGCGACCCGTGATTCTACAGGATGAAGTACACTTCCCTTGTTGCTAGCTCCACGCTGAAATATTAATATCATATAATTTCTACCTAAGAGTGTATATTTACACGTTTACTAATGAAATTAGAGTGGATTAGGCATAATAATTACACTCACGGGTTTATTTGGTTTACATGATGCGTAACAACAAGGCACACTACATAAATATAAGAGTAATGGCCAGAACAATGTATTGCAGGGAACTCAGCCTTGCCGGACGCGGTGTACGTAATAAGATGAAGCTGTCGAATCAGTCTGAAGTTCAATAATAATAAATTCTACAAGGTTAGACTGGGTTTAATTCGATTTATGGATATATATACTTTATTCTCACGAGCTGGGCGGCTGACGCAATTGCAGCCATGAATTCTAGGAAGAATTTGGCGTTAATACGCCTCAGATTAATAAGATTTAATATTGCTACACTACTGTTTAGTAGTGTTAGTAAATTAGATTTCTTATTACAATAAATTTATATTATTGCACTAGGATTTAATATTTGGGTGATAAAAATTTCCAACACCCCCCACCATCTGAACATACAGCCCCACCAACATCAGTAAAACCCCCCACCATCTGAACATACAGCCCCACCACCAATATCAGTAAGACCCCCAACCATCTAAACATACATCCCCACCAACATCAGTAAAACCCCCCACCATATGAACATACAGCCCCACCACCAATATCAGTAAGACCCCCAACCATCTAAACATACATCCCCACCACCACCAACATCAGTAAGATCCCCCACCATCTGAACATACAGCCCCACCACCAACCCTCCCCGTTTCCTGACACATGCACCTCTCTGTCAACTCCCACCTGCGCAGTTAGTGGGAATTTAACCATTCCGTGGTTGCATTTTCTCAACTCACTTAAATTTATCAGGCCTGGGTGAATGTTTCCCATTAGCTTAACTCAGTTCAATAATTTACCTTTACGTTAAGGTTTGAAGCATTTATATTAGTGTACTTGTAGCAGGCTCCTCACCAACCAAGTATTATGCTGTGGTATGCGGTCTGTGCTGTACACAGCCTATGCTGAGCCTCACCTGTGTCCGAAATTAACCCAATCCCTTAATGATTTAATTACCAGAATTCTAGAAAAAATTTGAGAGTACTTATGCACAAATCCTGTTCAGAAGGTTCAGAAGGGGCTCTTATTGGATGTCGAGCAGAGGAAACTTTTAGTCTAGCACTAAGTAATATTAAATTTTACCCAGATGTTCCTAGCTGGTGGCTGGGTCTTGGTGTTTACCACTATACTGAAGTGCTAGGTGGCTGGGCATGGGTGTGTATCATAATACTGACTTGCTATGGGGCTGGGTATGGGCGTGTACCACAATACTGATTTGTTAAGGGGCTGGGCTGAACACAGTATAGTGTGTTCCACTATACTGACTTGCTAGGTGGCTGGGCATGGGTGTGTACCACACTACCTACTTGTTAGGGGGTTGAATTGAGCACAGTATTGTGTGTTCCACTATACTGACTTGTTAGGTGACTGGGCATGGGTGTGTACCAATACTGGCTTCCTAGGAGACTGGGCATGAGTGTGTACCACAATACTGACTTGCTAGTTGTCTGGGCATAAGTATGTATCACAATATTGGCTTGCTAGTAAGCTAGACATGGATGTGAACCACTATACTGACTTGCTAGGTGACTGAGCATGGGTGTGAACACCAGTACAGGATTGCAAGGGGGTTGTGCATGGGTGTGTTATGATCACCGTCTAATAACAGTCCTGAATACTTCAATACTTCCAGTCTCAAGAGTCATTTTTACCCACCTAGAAAGATCGCAGACGGCCCAAGCTGTAATTTAAGTTAAGAAGGAAGGAGTCTTATACACAAACTTTCGTGATATTTGGCTGTAAAGAGGTGAATTGTGGTAGATTGCAAAACAAAATGGCGCCCAGCTGGGCAGTCACACATCTGGGAACTTTTGAAGTGCAGCAACATAGATTTAAAGCTCACGCAGAGAGAGACGAGTGGCGGTGGCTCAGGTGCTCAGCCAGTCAACGACGAGTTTTCTATGACGTCATCGGGGGGCACCAAGCCTGCCCCAGGGAGAAGAGCCTGGCTCACTGCTCGGCTAGACTTCAGACGGGAAATTGTAGCCCCTAGGCACTTTCGCGAAAATCCGCATATTTGGATCTTAAAGTGGAGAGTTGAGCCTGGAAGAGAGGCAACAGCACTCCGACCACATTGTGGCACCAAGGGGACCTTTCTGGATAAGGTCGTAAGAGCATCGTCGACGTAGGGACTTGCTTAGAGTACAAGAGACTCAATAGCATGCCAGATTCAGTGGAAGAATTGCAAGTACCTTCATTTGGACCTTTGTCTGTCAACACGAAAGGACTGACCGTCGAAGCCTAGTGACAGTCTGGACCAGTGAGCGTCAGAAGAAGTAATGACTCCTGTGTATGAATCCACAAGGAACCGCCGTTGAAGAGGCTAGTGAAGACACGACCGACTTCACGGTAAGAGAGTGCTCCTTTTGATTTTCGCATAAGAAGAGGCAAGAGGAATGTCGACTGTGACCCTAGAAAGGAAATATTTTATGTGCCAGCAAAACGGCTGTGAGCACACGTTTGTCGACGTTAAACATTTCTATAGTAACCAGTGAGGTGAGCAAGTGTAGCAGAAAATAATATCTCTGGTTACCCTATTAAGACAGTGAATATAGTGAACAAACTGTGACGGCGCTCTGTATCAAAACCGACCCAACTAATGAAGTCCGCCATTGTGATATCTTTTTCCATGGCAGTGAATCAATGCATTACTGACATAAGGCTACCGGGAAAAAGTACATCTCGCGGAGTGACGTGAGTCAAGGAAAACCCAGTTTCGACCCCAGCGTTGGACACCCCACCAAATGTGTCTAAGTGATGTGTCCCACTGGTGTGTGGAGAGAATCGGCGCCACGTCTGTTACCCAGCGAAGAAGGATGAGGATGTGTGAGCAGCTAAGGATGTGGGGATGGAACTTCAGTGAGCTGGCGACACATGAAAACTACAAACCACTTGAGATATCATCATTTCCTAGCTAAGTAATCTGCCCTACCCATCTCCCCCTGTTGAACAGGCGCTCCCAAGGAATTTTGGAACTTGTAGGAATTTATTATTATTTATGTATACACTCATATGGTGTTAGGATACTTTGATATTATACATCTAGTAACGTTAGTTTTAATGAAGATCGAGAGCGGTGCAGACTTGATTGAGACACTACAATACAAATTATTATTTATTATTTATTTTTATGTAATTCTTTGGTCGATAAATGTTCTTTTTAGTTTTATACGCTGTGTTTATATGTACCTTCATTACGTTTATGCCATGTCTATATATATATATATATATATATATATATATATATATATATATATATATATATATATATATATATATATATGTAGATATAACTGAAAACTCACACCTCAGAAGTGACTCGAACCCAAACTGCCAGGAGCAACGCAATTGGTATGTACAGGACACCTTAATCCGCTCGACCAGTCACTCCTGGGGTGTGAGTTTTCAGTTGCATATAGTCCTGTCCTATACCGAGTAACCTTCGACCATCCCCGGTTAACAACAACCCAACATCAACCGATGTTACACTGGTGGCAGCGGTGGGATGGTCGAAGGTTACTCGATAGTGGGCAGGAATTGGAGTACCAAACGTCCAGTGCTTTTCCTTAGTTTATTATAAAAATATATATATCTTCAGGCGCAGAGCTACATTTAAATCTGCTGACAACGTTGTTGATATCTATTAAGTTGTTTAGCTTAGCGCCTGCCATCATAAGAGGGTATTGGGTCACCCCATGTGTATGGCGCCTAACTGGCATCCAACACTCATTTGGGTACTCAGTTTCCACCTGTGTCCCTTTGTTCGCATATCACCCATGTTAAACAGTTTATCTTTATCTACCCTGTCAATTCCTCTGAGAATTTTGTAGGTATTGATCATGTCTCCCCTTACTCTTCTGTCTTCCAGTGTCGTGAGGTGCATTTCCCGCAGCCTTTCTTCGTAACTCATGCCTCTTAGTTCTGGGACTAGCCTAGTGGCATATCTCTGAACTTTCTCAAGCCTTGTGCTTGACAAGGAACGGGCTGCATGCTGGGGCCGCATATACCAGGATTGGTCTTACATATGTGATATACAAGGTTCTGTGTGTGTAATTACTTAAGTGTAGTTATAGGATGAGAGCTATGCTCGTGGTGTCCCGTTTTCCCAGCGCTCTTTGTCATATAACGCTCTCAAACTATTGACGGTCTTGGCCTCCACCACCTTCTCACTTAACCGTCTACCACTCTGTTTGCGAAAGTGAATTTTCTTATATTTCTTCGGCATGTTTGTTTAGGTAGTTTAAATCTATGACCTCTTGTTCTTAAAGTTCCAGGGCTCAGGAAATCTTCCCTATGAATTTTGTCAATTTCTGTTACTATTTTCTAAGTAGTGATCATATCACCTCTTTTTCTTCTGTCTTCTAGTTTTGGCATATTTAATGTCTCTAACCTCTCCTCGTAGCTCTTGCCCTTCAGTTCTGGGAGCCACTTTGTAGGATGTCTCTGCACCTTTTCCAGTTTGTTGATGTGCTTCTTAAGATATGGGCACTACACAACTGCTGCATATTCTAGCTTTGGCCTAACAAAAGTCGTGAAAAGGAATTGCCAGCCTGAAGGGTCGACCTGGTGACCGCTTTAACACCGGGTCCGGAAGAAACCTTCGGAAATTGGGTGGAACTCTGGACTGCGAGGCCACAGAGGACACTCCCACAGCTGGGCTACGACGGCTGCAAATGTTGTCCCCGTTCCTCTGGGCTGGACCTGAAGACCGTCAGGACTCCGGCGGTCGTACCCACAACCTGGCCATGACTCTTCCCTTTAAAGTAACCTGAACCCATTTTGGATTTGACCTGCAGACTATGAGGCCACGGAGGTCGCTCCCACACCAAGACTACTGCGTTTTTTTAAGTGTTTTTTTTTAGTGTGTGTGTGTGTGTGTGTGTGTGTGTGTGTGTGTGTGTGTGTGTGTGTGTCCTTACTTACCTAGTTACCTAGTGGTGCTTGCTGGGGTTGAGCTCTGGCTCTTTGGTCCCGCCTCTCAACTAATGTACAGGTTCCTGAGCCTATTGGGCTCTATCATATTTACACTTGAAGCTGTGTATGGCGTCAGCCTCCACCACATCACTTCCTAATGCATTCCATTTGTCTACTACTCTGACACTGAAAAAACTCTTTCTAACGTTTCTATGGCTCATTTGGGAACTCAGTTTCCACTTGTGTCCCCTAGTGCGTGTGCCCCTTGTGTTAAAAAGTCTGTCTTTATCTACCCTATCAATTCCTCTGAGAATCTTGTATGTGGTGATCATGTCCCCTCTAACTCTTGTCTCCCTGTAACGTGAGGTTTAATTCCCGTAGTTTCTCCTCGTAGCTCATACCCCTCAGTTCGGGTACTAGTCTGGTGGCAAACCTTTGAACCTTTTCCAGTTTAGCCTTATGCTTGACTAGATATGGATTCCATGCTGGGGCTGCAAACTCCAGGATTGGTCTGACATATGTGGTATATAATGTTCTGAAAGATTCCTTACACAAGTTTCTAAAGGCCGTTCTTATGTTAGGCACCCTGGCATATGCCGCTGATGTTATCCTCTCGATATGAGTTTCAGTGGACAGGCCTGGCGTGATATCAACCCCTCAGGTCTTTCTCTCTCTGACTCTTGAAGTACTTCATCTCCCAAATAACACCCTTGTATCTGGTCTCCTGCTCCCTACACCTATCTTCATTACATTACGTTTCCTTGGGTTAAACTCTAACAATCATTTGTTCGACCATTCCTGCAGCTTGTCCAGGTCTTCTTAAAGCCTCAAGCTGTCCTCCTCTGTCTTAATCCTTCTCATAATTTTGGCGTCGTCAGCAAACATTGAGAGGAATGAGTCTATACCCTCTGGGAGATCATTTACGTATATCAGAAACAGGATAGGTCCGAGTACAGAGCCCCGTGGGACTCCACTGGTGACTTCACGCCAATATGAGGTCTCACCCCTCACTGTAACTCTCTGCTTCCTATTGCTTAGGTACTCCCTTATCCACTGGACCGCTCTACCAGTTACTCCTGCCTGTTTCTCCAGCTTATGCATCAGCCTTTTATTGGGTACTGTGTCAAACGCTTTCCGACAGTCCAAAAAATGCAGTCCGCCCATCCTTTTTTTTCTTGCTTAATCTTTGTCACCTGATCGTAGAATTATATTAAGCCTGTAAGGCAAGATTTGCCCACTCTGAACCCATGTTGATGGGTTGTCACGAAGTCTCTTCTCTCCAGATGTGTTACTAGGTTTTTTCTCACGATCTTCACCATCACCTTGCATGGTATACAAGTTAAGGGCATTGGCCTGTAGTTCAGTACCTCTTGTCTGTCACCCTTTTTGTATATTGGGACTACATTAGCAGTCTTCCATATTTCTGGTAGGTCTCCCGTTTCCAGTGACCTACTCTACACTATGGAGAGTGGCAAACAATGTACTCCTGCACACTCTTTCAATACCCATGGTGAGATTCCGTCTGGCCCAACAGCCTTTCTCACGTCCAGCTCCATTAGGTGCCTCGTGATCTCATCTCTCATAATTTCGAACCCTTCCAAGGTCGCCTGGTTTGCTGCCACCTCTCCTAGAGCCGTGACCTCTCTTTGTTCTATTGTAAAGACCTCCTGGAACCTCTTGTTGAGTTCTTCACACACCTCTTTGTCATTCTCTGTGTACCTCTCCTCACCCTTTCTAAGTTTCATCACCTGTTCCTTCATTGTTTTTCTCCTCCTGATGTGACTGTGTAGTAGCTTTGGTTTGGTCTTGGCTTTATTAGCAATATCATTTTCATACCTTTTCTCAGCTGCTCTTCTCACACTAACATACTCGTTCCTGGTTCTCTGGTATCTCTCTCTACTTTCTGGTGTTCTGTTATTACGGAAGTTCCTCCACGCCCTTTTGTTCAGCTCCTTTGCTTTCATACATTCCCTATTAAACCACGGATTCTTCTTTTGCTTCTCGGTTTTTCCTGTCGGGCCGGGATAAACCTGTTTACCGCCTCCTGACACTTTTGGGTGACATAGTCCATCATTTCTTGTACGGACTTAGTTCTGAGTTCTGTGTCCCATGGAATATTCCTTAGGAATTTATTCATCTCCTCATAGTTTCCCTTTCGGTACGCCAGCCCTTTGTTTCTCAGTTCTTTTTGGGGGGAGATAATTCCTAGCTCAGCCAGGTACTCAAAGCTCAATACACTATAATCACTCATTCCCAAAGGGGGATACCAACTTAACCTCCCTTATATCCGACTCATTTAGGGTAAATATCAGATCAAGCAAAGCTGGATTATCCTCTCCTCTCATTCTTGTTGGTCCCTTGACGTGTTGACTTAGAAAGTTTCTTGTTGCCACGTCCAGCAGTTTAGCTCTCCATGTGTCTGGTCCTCCATGTGGGTCTCTGTTCTCCTAATCTATCTTCCCGTGGTTGAAGTCTTCCATGATTAGTAGTCTGGATCCGTTCCTGCTAGCCACAGAAGCTGATCTCTCTATTCTGTTGATGGTGGCCATGTTGTTTCTATCATATTCCATTCTGGGTCTTCTGTAGTTTGGTGGGGGGGTTAAATATGACTACTACTATAATTTTCTGTCCTCCATTTGCTATGGTGCCTGATATGTAGTCACTGAAACCATAACAGCTCTGATTAACCATCTCTTCAAAACTCCAACCTTTTCTTATCAGCAAAGCTTCACCACCTCCTCCTCTCCGTTCTCACTCTTTTCTCACTAGGACTTTTCCACTAGTCCTGTGGAAACACTGCATTTGTTATGGTTTTTCGTTAGCTGTGTCTCTGTGAGTGCTATTATGTCTGTGTTTGTTTCTAGTGCCCATTCTCCGAGTTCATGTGTTTTATTTGTAATCCCATTTATGTTAGTGTACACTGCCTTGAAGCTCACTTTCTTCTGTTCATTTTCTTGTCCCCTTCTTGGTGAGCGTTCTGCTGGTGGGGAAAACTGTTCCCTGGGTGTGAAGATCTGTGAGGTGGTTTGCTGGGTCTCAGAGGATTTTGGGGTGTGGGGTGGGGGTTCAAGGGAAGGGAGGGGGACAGGTAGGGTATGGGGTAAGGAGATAGGGGGGGACATGGAAGATACGGGGGGAGGAGGGATAGGGAGGGTTTGGGATGAAGAGGGAGGGGGACATGGTGGGAATGGGGGAGGGGTGACAGGGTCAGAATGGGGTGGGGGGGAGGGAGGGTTGGGTGAGCATTTGAGTGGGGGCATGTAGGGTGAGGGGAAGGGAGGGTTTCTATGCAGAGGGGGCGGGGGTGGTGGTTTGCCTTCCCCCTTGATGTTGCTGGGATGCTGGTTGTGGGTTCCCCCTCTTGTCTCTGGGACTGTTGTGTTGGGGGCTGTGATTTCCTGGCTTACTCCTCTCTCCCTGCACTTTCTCCTTGTCTCTGCTGCCCTGGCTCTCTCCTCCTTCGTCCTGTCCCTCAGCAGGAATACTTTTTTGTATTCCTCCACATACTGCAGATGACTCTTCCTTTCTAGAATAACCTCCTTCGTGGTCTCGTTTGTAAACACCACCTTTACCAGTCGGTTTCTGTCCTTGTTGTACCAGCCCAACCTTAAAACTTTCTCAATGTTTTATTCAGCCCCTTCCATCTGTATCCCCTTCAGTATCCCATGTACTGCCTCTCTGTCCTTGCTAATCCTTTCCTGCCTATTGGATCTTTCCTGTTCTTTGATGCCTACAACTACCACTGATCTTTTTCTTTCCAGCAGCTGACTGGTGCACCTTGCTGCTTTCTGGGAGGTAGATGCTTGCATGGCTACCTCCCTCACTGCATCCATTGCTTCTGAACTCTTTCTCAGTATTTCTGCAAATGTTTCAGGTACAGAGGCATTTCCTTCCAATGCAACATACCCACCTTCCCTTTGGATGATAATCTGATGCTCAGCCACTTTATTTTTCTCTGTGAGAAATTTGATCTCCTCCCTTGCTGATGTCAGCTCACTTTGCAGGCTGTTAATTGTAATCCTCGTCTCATGCATCACCCTCCTGAATTCCTCCAAAACTTGGGCTAACATTTCCTTTGTTTGGTCACTTTGATTATTCCCTGTGTTCCTGTTGCATCCTCCTGCCATCTTATCCCTTTCCCTGAAATGTTTTGATAGGGTTAGGCAGGGGGGGCAGAGAGAGAGAGAGAGAGAGAGAGAGAGAAAGAGAGAGAGAGAGAGAGAGAGAGAGAGAGAGAGAGAGAGAGAGAGAGAGAGAGAGAGAGAGAGAGAGAGAGAGAGAGAGAGAGAGCGAGCAAGATAGAGAGAGCAAGAGAGAGAGAGCAAGAGAGAGAGAGAGAGAGAAAGAGAGAGAGGGAGCAAGATAGAGAGAGCAAGAGAGAGAGAGACAGAAAGAGAGAGAGGGAGCAAGAGAGAGAGAGAGGGCAAGAAAGAGAGCAAGAAAGATAGGGAGAGGGCGAAAGAGGGGGACAGAGAGAGGAAGAGAGGTGGAGGGGGAGAGAGGGCAAGAGAGGGAGAGAGCAATAGTGTCCCAACAAGGACACAAAGAGAGAGAGAGAGAGAGAGAGAGAGAGAGAGAGAGAGAGAGAGAGAGAGAGAGAGAGAACAGAGAGGGCAAGAGAGAGAGAGAGAGGGAGGGTGGGGTGGGGGGGAGGAGGGAGATTGTATGTCACTCTATCTATGGTGTCCAGTTGACGTGTAGGGGGAATAAGGGGGATGGGGGTGGCGGTGTAACCCTGACTTGCCAATTCCTACACACACATACAATTCAGGTCCCAACTTGAGCTGACAGTGAATAACTGCCTTATTATCTATCAATCTATCAAGATTACTATTCTATTATCGAATGAAATGCATTATATGTGACTACTATATGATATTATATAAACCTTGCACACTTGTTGAAGGCTTCAGAGAGAGGGGCACTTACCAGTCACCACCCAACAAGCACAACCAGGCAGTTCCACGGTGGGTCTACCCACGCTGGCCGTCAGGTCATGTCGCTCCACGCGGTTCTCCACACTTTATATGCACCGGTGATGCCACTAGTTCCACTTCGGTTTCTTCATTCTATTGCTTGCGATATGACTGCTACGTTGCACCCTGCTTGCTACACACTGGGAGAGGCCAAATACTATGATCTAGCTTCTATACTCCTTCATTGTCCCGAATATTTCACGAATCTCCACGGACCTCACTAACACGTGTGTTTCTCTCTGGCGGCGGCCTACTACTGCCCATCTACTACTACTACTCCTACTACTCCAGCGGCGGCCTGTGTGTGTGTAATAATTACCTAAGTGTAATTACAGGATGAGAGCTACGCTCGTGGTGTCCCTTCTACCCAGCACTCTTTGTCATATAATGCTATGAAATTACTGACGGTTTTGGCCTCCACCACCTTCTCACTTAACTTGTTCCAACCGTCTACCACTCTGTTTACAAAAGTGAATTTTCTTATATTTCTCCGGCAGCTTTGTTTCGTTAGTTTAAATCTATGACCTCTTGTTCTTGAAGTTCCGGGTCTCAGGAACTCTTCCCTCTCAATTTTATCGATTCCTGTTACTATTTTGAACGTAGTGATCATATCGCCTCTTTTTCTTCTATCTTCTAGTTTTGGCATATTTAATGCCTCTAACCTCTCCTCGTAGCTCTTGTCCTTCAGTTCTGGGAGCCACTTAGTGGCATGTCGTTGCACCTTTTCCAGTTTGTTGATGTGCTTTTTAATAAGATATCTGCACCATACAACCGATGCATATTCCAGCTTTGGTCTAACAAAAGTCGTGAACAATTTCTTTAGTATTTCTCTATCCATGTATTTAAAAGCAATTCTGAAGTTAGCAAGCAGTTTTCTATCTAGAACCACCCCCTAGATCCCTTTCTTTGTCAGGATTCTTTAAAGATTTCTCACATAATTTATAGGTTGTGTGAGGTCTATGTTCTTCAATTCCACATTCCATAACATGGCATTTATTCACATTAAATTCCATTTGCCGAGCGTTACTCCATATACTTATTTTGTCCAGGTCTTCTTGAAGAGCATGACAATCATCAAAGTTTCTTATTTTCCCTATTATCTTAACATCATCAGCAAACATGTTCATATAATTTGTATTCCGTCCATTCCGTTGTTCATGTAATTTGAATTCTGTATCCCCACTGGTAGGTCGTTTATGTAGACAATGAACGTTACCAGTGCAAGAACTGAACCCTGTGGTACTCCACTCGTGACATTCCTCCAATCCGATACCTTGCCTCTGATTACGGCCCTCATTTTTCTGTCAGGAAATTTTTCATCCATGTTAGAAGCTTACCTGTCACCTCTCAATATGTTCCAGTTTCCAGAACAACCTCTTATGGGGAACTCTGTCGAAAGCCTTTTTTAGTTCCAGATAGATGCAGTCAACCCAACCATCTCTTTCCTGTAAAATTTATGTGGCTCGATTATAAAAACTGAGTAAGTTCGTTACACAGGATCTTCCAGATCGAAAACCATACTGTCTGATATTATATCGGTTTTCTCAAAGTATTCTACCCATTTAGTTTTAATTATTTTTTCCAAAGTGTGTGTGTGTGTGTGTATGTGTGTGTGTGTGTGTGTGTGTGTGTGTGTGTGTGTGTGTGTGTGTGTGTGTGTGTGTGTGTGTGTGTGTGTGTGTGTGTGTGTGTGTGTGTGTGCGTGCGTGCGTGCGTGTGTGTGTGTATGTGTGTGTGTGTTTGTGTGTGTGTGTTAGCCGGACAGTAGGGTACTAGCCACTTAAGTACAGAAATAAAGATTAAATGAAATCCGGGAACGTAGACTCATGCTCAACAGGTCTATAAGGGAGTATTGAGGTAATTTCTTCCGCACTGGGCGCAGTTGAGAACCCCAATAACCACAAGAATAGCTGAAAAGCCAGGTGTATGCGGGAGACACCTGCCACTCTGCCTCCCGCTCTCTGGGGGTAGAAAGTAGCCTAGCGAGTTCCCAGGAGAGCTGCGAGGGCCCTGGGTTTTAGTACTGGTGTACTCAGGGGTTAAGCGCCGACTTCATCACAAAGGAAAGTGAGTACAGAGCCAACAACAAGGATACTGTAAAGAGAGCAGTAACGGAGTGTCACCGGTGGAGCTCGACGAGGCTCTCCCGTTTTGTCTTTCTCCGTGACAGATGTGTTCCACAATACTGACTTGCTAGGGGGCTAGGTATGTGTGTGTACCATAATACTGAGTTGTTAGGTGACTGAGCATGGGTGTTTACCACACTACTGACTTGCTAGGCGGGCTGGGCATGGCTGTGTACCATAATATTGACTTGCTAGGGGGCTAGGCATGGGTATGTACCACAATACTGACTTGCTAGGTGACTGGGTATGGGTGTGTACCACAATACTGACTTGCTAGGTGACTGGGCATGGGTGTGTACCACAATACTGAGTTGCTAGGTGTCTGGGCATGGGTGTGTACCACAATACTGAGTTGCTAGGGGGCTGGGTATGCGGATGTTTCATAATAAAATACAAATAATAAAAAAGGTAATAACGATCATGCTTATAAAAAACCAGTTATTACAAAAATCATTACTTTCTCTTATGAACAATTTTGTACTTGGTTTCGTTTCTGTATAAAATGTAAACTACACACTTCCCTGTTTATACCGCAGGTGTGGAATCGTCTGAGCCCCCAAGAACAGATATGGAATCGCTTGAGCCTCCACCGAAAGGTATGGAGTCATCTGAGCCTCCAAGAACAGGAAGGATAACGAGAGAGAGTAAGAATGGACCCGCTGGCGACGATGGCAGCCAGAAAATATTAATGAATAAAAGTAGTGATAAGAAGAGAAACAAGAGAGAAGAAAAGGCCGCAATAAAGAGTAAAGAGAGAGATGAGAACACGAGGAGGAAACAGATGGTAGAGGAACACAACAACAAGAGTCGTGATGGAGGTAACGAGAAGGAACAGAACACGTCAAAAATCTCAAGAAACGACAAAAAGACAAAAACAAAACAACGAAGAGAAAGAGGCAAGAAGACCCTTACGAGAATGGGAAAGAATGACCTTAATAAAGACAGCGACAAGAACAATGGACCAACTGGGCCTGGCAGCAAGAGAACACGGAAACCACAAGGAAAAGAAAAGAACTCTAACGGAAAAGACAACTGGAAAAGTGGAAGAAAACGGGAAAAAAGAAAGGGAACAGACAATAACACAAGAAACAAGACAATAACAGCCAACACAAACCGAAAAGGAAAAGAGATAGATAAAGCGCAAGGAAAAGGGAAAAATGACGAAGAAATAGGCAAACCCGAACGAGAGAGAAAGATAAAGGATTACATAAAAATGATGAAGAACACGAGAGCTGGAGGAGGAAATAAGAAGCACAGAGGAAAGAACAACAATAAACACAGGAGGAAAACAAATACAGGCGAACCGAAGATGAGAAAAATCAAGAAAATTAAGACAGAGAAGCAAAAACCTGAGAGAAAAATGAGTTCATCCTCGAGGAAGAAAATGAAAACAAACTCGAAAGAGAGCACGTTCAATATAAAGAAAAGGATTTTTAACGGAAATATGAGAAACAGGAATTCTACAGCAAATACATTGACTAAGAAGAAAAAGATGAGTAATACAAATAAGAGTAAGAGTAAGAAGGTCAGAGGCAACAAGACTGGAGCCTCCAGGAAGAGTAAGAAGGTCAGAGGCAACAAGACTGGAGCCTCCAGGAAGAGTAAGAAGGTCAGAGGCCAAAAGACTGGAGCCTCCAGGAAGAGTAAGAAGGTCAGAGGCCACAAGACTGGAGCCTCCAGGAAGAGTAAGAAGGGCAGAGGCCACAAGACTGGAGCCTCCAGGAAGAGGAAGAAGGTCAGAGGCCAAAAGACTGGAGCCTCCAGGAAGAGTAAGAAGGACAGAGGCCACAAGACTGGAGCCTCCAGGAAGAGTAAGAAGATCAGAGGCCAAAAGACTGGAGCCTCCAGGAAGGGTAAGAAGGGCAGAGGACACAAGACTGGAGCCTCCAAGAAGAGTAAGAAGGACAGAGGCCACAAGATTGGAGCCTCCAGGAAGAGTAAGAAGGGCAGAGGCCACAAGACTGGAGCCTCCAGGAAGAGTAAGAAGGTCAGAGGCAACAAGACTGGAGCCTCCAGGAAGGGTAAGAAGGTCAGAGGCAACAAGACTGGAGCCTCCAGGAAGAGTAAGAAGGTCAGAGGCCAAAAGACTGGAGCCTCCAGGAAGGGTAAGAAGGGCAGAGGCCACAAGACTGGAGCCTCCAGGAAGAGTAAGAAGGTCAGAGGCAACAAGACTGGAGCCTCCAGGAAGAGTAAGAAGGACAGAGGCCACAAGATTGGAGCCTCCAGGAAGAGTAAGAAGGTCAGAAGCCACAAGACTGGAGCCTCCAGGAAGAGTAAGAAGGTCAGAGACCAAAAGACTGGAGCCTCCAGGAAGAGTAAGAAGGTCAGAGGCCACAAGACTGAAGCCTCCAGGAAGAGTAAGAAGGGCAGAGGCCACAAGACTGGAGCCTCCAGGAAGAGTAAGAAGGTCAGAGGCCAAAAGACTGTAGCCTCCAGGAAGAGTAAGAAGGTCAGAAGCCACAAGACTGAAGCCTCCAGGAAGAGTAAGAAGGGCAGAGGCCACAAGACTGGAGCCTCCAGGAAGAGTAAGAAGGTCAGAGACCAAAAGACTGGAGCCTCCAGGAAGAGTAAGAAGGTCAGAGGCCACAAGACTGAAGCCTCCAGGAAGAGTAAGAAGGGCAGAGGCCACAAGACTGGAGCCTCCAGGAAGAGTAAGAAGGTCAGAGGCCACACGACTGGAGCCTCCAGGAAGAGTAAGAAGGGCAGAGGCCACAAGACTGGAGCCTCCAGGAAGAGTAAGAAGGTCAGAGGCCACAAGACTGGAGCCTCCAGGAAGAGTAAGAAGGACAGAAGACAAAAGACTGGAGCCTCCAGGAAGAGTAAGAAGGTCAGAGGCCACAAGACTGGAGCCTCCAGGAAGGGTAAGAAGGACAGAGGCAACAAGACTGGAGCCTCCAGGAAGAGTAAGAAGGTCAGAGGCCAAAAGACTGGAGCCTCCAAGAAGGGTAAGAAGGACAGAGGCCACAAGACTGGAGCCTCCAGGAAGAGTAAGAAGGACAGAGGCCACAAGACTGGAGCCTCCAGGAAGAGTAAGAAGGACAGAGGCCACAAGACTGGAGCCTCCAGGAAGAGTAAGAAGGTCAGAGGCCGTAAGACTGGAGCCTCCAGGAAGAGTAAGAAGGGCAGAGGCCGTAAGACTGGAGCCTCCAAGAAGGGTAAGAAGGACAGAGGCCACAAGACTGGAGCCTCCAGGAAGAGTAAGAAGGGCAGAGGCCGTAAGACTGGAGCCTCCAAGAAGGGTAAGAAGGACAGAGGCCACAAGACTGGAGCTTCCAGGAAGAGTAAGAAGGTCAGAGGCCGTAAGACTGGAGCCTCCAAGAAGGGTAAGAAGGACAGAGGCCACAAGACTGGAACCTCCAGGAAGAGTAAGAAGGGCAGAGGTCGTAAGACTGGAGCCTCCAGGAAGAGTAAGAAGGGCAGAGGCCACAAGACTGGAGCCTCCAGGAAGAGTAAGAAGGGCAGAGGCCACAAGACTGGAGCCTCCAGGAAGAGTAAGAAGGGCAGAGGCCACAAGACTGGAGCCTCCAGGAAGAGTAAGAAGGGCAGAGGCCGTAAGACTGGAGGCTCCGGGGAAGGACAGGCACTGGACGACCGGTGCAAGAAGACTGTGAAGGCGTGCAAGAGGTACGGCGGCCAGTGTGTCAGTCCAGAGAAGAAGTGTTCATACGTGTACAAAACTTACACCAGCAGCTCCTGTAAGACTTGCAAGTGTTGCAAACTAGGTGAGTGTTGTCTGCTTGGTTTGTGTGATATTGTGACACCCAGACTATTGTTGTGTTGCTGACACCCAGACTGTTGTTGTTGTGTTGCTGACACCCAGACTGTTGTTGTTGTGTTGCTGACACCCAGACTATTGTTGTTGTGTTGCTGACACCCAGACTATTGTTGTTGTTGCTGACACCCAGACTATTGTTGTTGTGTTGCTGACACCCAGACTATTGTTGTGTTGCTGACACCCAGACTATTGTTGTTGTGTTGCTGACACCCAGACTATTGTTGTGTTGCTGACACCCAGACTATTGTTGTGTTGCTGACACCCAGACTATTATTGTTGTGTTGCTGACACCCAGACTATTGTTGTTGTGTTGCTGACACCCAGACTGTTGTTGTTGTGTTGCTGACACCCAGACTATTGTTGTTGTGTTGCTGACACCCAGACTGTTGTTGTTGTGTTGCTGACACCCAGACTATTGTTGTTGTGTTGCTGACACCCAGACTGTTGTTGTTGTGTTGCTGACACCCAGACTATTGTTGTTGTGTTGCTGACACCCAGACTATTGTTGTTGTTGCTGACACCCAGACTATTGTTGTTGTTGCTGACACCCAGACTGTTGTTGTTGTGTTGCTGACACCCAGACTGTTGTTGTTGTGTTGCTGACACCCAGACTGTTGTTGTTGTGTTGCTGACACCCAGACTGTTGTTGTTGTGTTGCTGACACCCAGACTATTGTTGTTGTGTTGCTGACACCCAGACTATTGTTGTTGTGTTGCTGACACCCAGACTATTGTTGTTGTGTTGCTGACACCCAGACTATTGTTGTTGTGTTGCTGACACCCAGACTATTGTTGTTGTGTTGCTGACACCCAGACTATTGTTGTTGTGTTGCTGACACCCAGACTATTGTTGTTGTGTTGCTGACACCCAGACTATTGTTGTTGTGTTGCTGACACCCAGACTATTGTTGTTGTGTTGCTGACACCCAGAGTATTGTTGTTGTGTTGCTGACACCCAGACTGTTGTTGTTGTGTTGCTGACACCCAGACTGTTGTTGTTGTGTTGCTGACACCCAGACTGTTGTTGTTGTGTTGCTGACACCCAGACTATTGTTGTTGTGTTGCTGACACCCAGACTGTTGTTGTTGTGTTGCTGACACCCAGACTATTGTTGTTGTGTTGCTGACACCCAGACTATTGTTGTTGTGTTGCTGACACCCAGACTGTTGTTGTTGTGTTGCTGACACCCAGACTATTGTTGTTGTGTTGCTGACACCCAGACTATTGTTGTTGTGTTGCTGACACCCAGACTGTTGTTGTTGTGTTGCTGACACCCAGACTATTGTTGTTGTGTTGCTAAAACAGTTATTAGGAAGTTGTGTTATTTTACTGGTGGTTATAATCAGTGTTAGTTGAGATTTGTTACACCAGCGGTGTTACACCAGCGGTGTTACACCAGGGGTGTTACACCAGCGGTGTTACACCAGCGGTGTTACACCAGCGGTGTTACACCAGCGGTGTTACACCAGCGGTGTTACACCAGCGGTGTTACACCAGCGGTGTTACACCAGCGGTGTTACACCAGCGGTGTTACACCAGCGTTGTTACACCAGCGGTGTTACACCAGCGGTGTTACACCAGCGGTGTTACACCAGCGGTGTTACACCAGCGGTGTTACACCAGCGGTGTTACACCAGCGGTGTTACACCAGCGGTGTTACACCAGCGGTGTTACACCAGGGGTGTTACACCAGCGGTGTTACATCAGTGGTGTTACACCAGCGGTGTTACACCAGCGGTGTTACACCAGCGGTGTTACACCAGCGGTGTTACACCAGGGGTGTTACACCAGGGGTGTTACACCAGGGGTGTTACACCAGGGGTGTTACACCAGGGGTGTTACACCAGGGGTGTTACACCAGGGGTGCTACACCAGTGGTGTTACATCAGTGTTACACGAACATGAAGATCGCGAATTCTGGAACTCTCTGAGAGACGTCATGACCAGTGAGGTGTTTCTCTCCACTAGTGCTCCAGGACGTGAGCCGCTGCTCTGGTCACTTATGTATGTCTTAGATCATTTTCTGACCATCTTATTCCAATAGATGGTCAGAAAATAGTAATATCCTTCATTTATTGTGTACCAGCAACTGTGCTGCCAAGTGATAGTTTGCCTTGCAAGTCTTACTGCCATCAGTGGGAAATGTTTTCATACACACATGATATTGTATGTCGTAAAACTGTCCTTCATCAACAGGTTGCAAAAGCAAGAGCAAGTGCAAGAGGCACCAGGACCACTGAGAGTAGTGTCTGGTCTCCCGAAGTGACTATGGGGAAGGTGGCTCCATTACCCGACTCGTCGAGGCCTACCTTTATACACACATGATATTATATATTGTAAAACTGTCCTTCATTAACAGATTGTAAAACCAAGAGCAAGTGCAAGAACCGTGGAGGGTCTTGCAAGACGTTGTGTTCGGTGGGTGAGAGAGTGTATACGACTGGCTGTAAAGGACGGAAGTGCAAGTGTTGTGTGGCAAGTGGTGGAGGTAAGTGTTGTGTGGCGGGTGGTGGAGGTAAGTGTTGTGTGGTGGGTGGTGGAGGTAAGTGTTGTGTGGTGGGTGATGGAGGTAAGTGTTGTGTAGGTGGAGAGAACGAGAACAAAGGCGCATAGGGCGAACGATATCATAGATATCCGATTCACCAAGAATTCTCTCCAGGGACAACTGACCGCGAGGGACGGTCGGAAAGCAAGACGCACGAACATCCTGGAAGTCAGGACATTCAACAAGGATATGCACGACCATAAGCGGGACAATGCAGTATGGACAATAAGGAGCAGGACAGCGCTCTATTAAGTGCCCATGAGTTAAGTGTGTATGGCCAAAACGTAGTTTCGCCAGAGCCGTTTCCCACCGCCGGTTACGGTGATAGGAGGAAGGCCATGAGGACACTACTCTTAAGAGCACTCAGTTTGTTGCCAGTAACAGAAGACAACGACCCTGCTCATGGGCAAGGATGGAGGAATAAATACCTGGGTAAAAGTCGGAATAAGGAATACCTTTACGGGAGATGGAACAAGAGCGGACAGTTTCCCTAGAGGCAGCGTCCGCATGCTCATTTAAGGACACACCAATATGGCTGAGAACCCAGTAAAACTCCACTGTCTTAAACCTCCTGGAGATAAAAAAAACAGCCAATATTGAATCGACTACCACAGGATGGACTGGATTAAAGTACTCCAAAGTCATGAGCTGTTGTTGTTGATTTAGGGGCAACGACGATCGTGGGATCGGATGCGCCCCGGCGTACCCGTGAAGGATACGCGAAGCCTAATGGTGAAATGAATGTTGCTTATCAGCGGAAACTACCATGCCTTACGGCCAATAAACACAGACGGGCATATGATTGCGGAGCCCCCAGGAGTCCCTCAGGATGACAAGCACCTGCCCCGCCCCACACAGAGAACACTGGGTAACAAAATCAAAAACTCGGCCCCACAACGAAAGCGCAATATGTCGTCCAGTGCCCCCCCCCCCGGTACCTCTCGGCCAAGCCGACGTCGGACGCCGCCACCCCATCAGGAGAACCAACCAGAAAACGTTCAAAATTTATCAACTATCCTGTGACCCAAGGCAATATGTGCGGACCATAACAATCCGGACCGTTGAAAAGAAATGCCAAACGGCAGTATCAAAATCGTGAAACGGAACATGATCAGGCGGAGGTGTCCTGACGTCCGCTCGTCATCAAGGTTTAACCAGGACTCCAGAGCCATGAATGCACTGCAAGAGTCACCGACAACGACAAAGGAAGAGTGACAGCGAGAAAGCAGTTGAAGAGCATACAAAATTGCATAAAGTTTTACTGTGACAATGCTAGTCTCCAGGGGCAGGCGACACATAAAGGCGAGGTCAGAAAGTATACCGCCGTAGCCCACACCATCGGCAGTCTTAGACCCATCGGTGAAGACGGAGATGGAGCGGGAAGGGAAGAGAACTATCAGGGGAAAAGCGCCAAGCCATTATGACTATATAGCACTTGGAAGGGATCAGGACAATGTGAGGAGAATCTGAAATAGAGCAGTAACTATCCTGGCAGGCGTTGTGCCAATCGTACATTAATAAAAAAGAAAACAGAGAACAAAGTAAAAAAAAATGTTTGATACTTTTACCGTGTGAAAACTGCGGGTAAAAACAAGAGAATAAAAACTTTAAACATTTAATATAAAAAAATTAATTTTACACAAACTGACAAGTAACAATTAATGAAAACAAAACCCGTTATCCACTTGGCTTAAACACAATCAAAAGAGAAATATACACATGTGAAATTTACGTTCATAACAAAAGTGCAGGTAATACTTTATACAAAAATGCTGTGTGCGTCTACTATCACCCGGAGGCGAGAGTAGTTGCGGTAGCAATGAACACTTGAGGAGTAGTCCGACGCTCTGGACGCTGGCAGGGCTTCTTATACGGGCTGTGACGTCATATTCAGCGTGAATACTGGAGTTGGAGACAAGAAGCCGGCAGTTAAACGAGCGAGAGAGGTAATTAGCTGCTGGTGTCTGGTTATCCGGCGAGACAGCAGGTGCAGGTGTCTCGGGTACGGAAATGTGGAGGGGGAAGGAGGTGCATTTTGGCCCGTAATGTTGTTGTTGAATCTTGATGTTGGAGCATGCAGATACGTTGGTGGTAAGGAACAGGCAGAATCTAATGCTATGTAGAAGATAACCGTAACAATGAGGCTTGGAATGGGATGGGGGGAAGGAATGGTGCCCAATCACTTGGACGGTCGGGGACTGAACGCCGAACTGCTTGAAGGCTAGACCGTCGCTCTACCATCCATCCCAAGTGATTAGAAATTGAATGGGAATGTGAAGTTAAGTGAGCAAGGAAAAGGCGTTTCAAAACTGTAGATATGTAAAAACTTTAGTCACGTGGGTCAAGGTTTTACAAAAGTTAGGAAGAGGGACCCTCCATGGGCGACAAGGATGGAACGACACGAGGAGAAATATTGGTAACAAGAACCGAGAGAGAATCTTGCAAGCGAGACAACCGTACAGAAAGGGGAAGGTGGTGAAAGGAAACAGGGACCACAGGAGGGGTAACGGTCAAAGTGCGACATAAGCGAGTGTGAGGATGTTGTAGGGACCGCGCAAGGTAGCGATGACGGCGATCCTGTAGAGATAGGACGCCAGTTTCATCATACATGCTAAAGGTAGGAGTCGAACGGAAGGCACCACAGCTGAAGCGTAACCCAGTATGGTGCAGAGCGTCAAGACAACGAAGAGTTGAGGGAGAGGCAGACGAGTAATCAGGAAGTGCAAGTGTTGTGTGGCGGGTGGTGGAGGTAAGTGTTGTGTAGCGAGTGGTGGATGTAGGTGTTGTGTGGCGGGTGGTGAAGGTAAGTATTGTGTGGCGGGTGGTGGAGGTAAGTGTTGTGTGGCGGGTGGTGGATGTAGGTGTTGTGTGGCGGGTGGTGAAGGTAAGTGTTGTGTGGCGGGTGGTGGAGGTAAGTGTTGTGTGGCGGGTGGTGGAGGTAAGTGTTGTGTAGCGAGTGGTGGATGTAGGTGTTGTGTGGCGGGTGGTGAAGGTAAGTGTTGTGTGGCGGGTGGTGGAGGTAAGTGTAACTGAGCTCACCTAACAGCGTCTACGCGGGAGTGAGGTTTAGGTCTTTATGCCTTAACTATGTTAACGTTTAAATTTTTTGTCGAATATGTCCTTAAAACTTTGCATGGAGGTGGCTTCCACAGCTTCTTTCAGCGCATTCCACTTGTTGACTACCTGTACAGAGTATGAGTATTTCCTTACATTCCTTCGGCTCATTTGCGTTTCCAGCTTCCCCCTGTGTTCTCTTGTCCTACTTTCTCTCAGTATGAGGAGGCTATCCTTGTCCACCCTCATCTCTTCCCCTCATTATTTTGTATGCTGTGGTCATATCCTCAATGTTCCTTCTATCCTCTAAGGATGTGAGATTTAGTTCCATTAGCCTATTCTTGTAGCTTAACTCTCTCATCACCAATTTTATTGCAAACTTTTGTATCGTTTAAATTTTGGCTTTATGCTTCAAAAGGTGCGGATTCCAAGCCGGTGCTGCATATTCCGGTATTGGTTTAAGAAATGTTGTGCATCTTGCCTTGAAGGAGTCCTGATTTAGGTTTCTAAATAATGTTCTTATATTTGCCAGCGTTCCATTTGCTTCTGATGTTATCCTGTTTATCTGTTCCTCTGGGGTGAGTGTTAAAACTACTTCCCCTCTCAAAACTTTCTTTTTCTGATTTCTGTAGTTGTCTTTCCCTTATGGTATATTTATTATTATTAACATCTTTATTGACAAAATTAATGACAATTTTGCCTAATCTGAGGATTTCAATTAATTCTTATTAATTAAAGTGAGGATAATGCTGGTATTCACTGTCACGCAGGACAGAGGGTCATACATAAGACAATAGGTCTAAACTGTAGGCTGAAGCACATGTATATCATGGTTACAATCAATGTTTTAATGTATGAATATGTGAAAACAACTTTCTATTGCGCACTGCCACACAAGGGCAGGGATGGGTTCATAAGTGATGCAGCTTAGAAGTAATATAAATACAATTGTTCTTCATTCTTTAAAATGGACAAGCAAATTTTGGATAAATTGTTAGGATGTCGTCCAGAACACCTGAGTCAGTGAAATAGTTACACAGTTGGTGGTACAAGAGGTCAGAAGGTCTAAAGTCTTTTACAGTTTCACATTCAACAATATAGTGTTCTAGTGAATGTATTAAAGGTTTATCACAGAGTTTACAATCTGAGTATTCTGGTAGTGGCTCAGCCTCACTAACTTGCCAGATGTGTCTATAGCCAAGGCGAATTCGTGCAATGACTACATCACATTGCCTGGTCCGGTTACTGTGCTGACCATACAAATACCTATTATTACAAAACTTGTCATAACTTTTAATACTGCAGCTTTCAAGTCTCTGGACATTTCTTAGTTCTTCTAAATCTGAATTAATTTCTTTAATTTGTATGTTTCTTATAATTGCATTAGATAGTCCAAAGTCATAATCAATGTTTTCTTTCCTGCAAGCCTCATTGGCCAATCTATCTACAAAGTCATGTTTTCCAACTCCAACATGAAATGGGATCCACACAAATTTTATACAATAGTTAATATAATTGACAAAAATTACATTCCATTTAATATTACAAGCTACTTCCGACATACAGTGTGATGGGTTATTTAAGGACTGCAGAGCACTTTTAGAGTCACAGAAAATTTAAGGTACACAGTTGCTAGATGAATACCCAATAGCTCAGTCTGTGTCGTGCTTGCCCAGACGCTCAGTCTCTGTGTACTAGACATGATCATTTCATTCCCTTTATATACTGCACATGCACAACCTGTTCTACCAGTGCCTAACTGCACAGAGCCATCAGTAAAGGCATAGGATTCAGTCGGTTTGAGATTTTGAAGATGACTGTCAATAGCTTCTGTTATACATCTCATAGTTTCAGTGCTATACATTTGTTTTACACTGATGGGGGGAATAATGCAAAGAGACCTGCACATCTTTCCAAGGGGGAATATAGGGAACATTTTTATCAGGATTAAGAGACATTCAGTTTCAGAAGATTATAAGCACAATAACTGAGCCACACACTGTAAGGAGCTTTTTGCGGCGGATTGAGGGAACAGTCAAATTTTTTTAGAATGGATCTCAATTTAATTTGAATAGAGCTGGGGAGACCATTATTTTTCAAAGTTATGGCGCAAAACATAGTACTAAGTAGAACTATTCTTTCGTAAATGAAAAGTAATTTTAGTTCCTTACTCATGTTAACAATTCTGACAGTTCTAGGACAACCAAGGATGATGCGCATGGCATCATTCTGCGATATATCTAGGCCTTGTAATTGTTTAGGAGAAAAATTAAGAAGATGCAAGGCATAATAATCAACAACAGATCGTATAAAGGCAATATAAAAACTATGAGCATATTTTATGTTAATGCCAAATCTTATGGAATCGATGTCTTTGGTCTCCTCTCTCCGTTTCCCATCTTCATTACTTTACAATTGTTAGATTGAATTCCAGCAACCATTTGTTTGACCACTCCTGGAATTTTATCTAGGTCCTTCTGTAACTTCCTGTAGTCATCCTGTTTTTACATTACTCATCAACCTTGTGTCGTCTGCAAACACTGACATGTCTGAGCTCACTCCCTCGGGTAGGTCGCTCACATAAATTAGTAACAGCAGTTGTCCCAGGACCAAGCCTTGTGGGACTCTACTTGTTATATTCAACCAGCTTGAAGCCTACTCTCGGATTATGACTCTTTGTTTTCTGTCCTCCAGGTACTCCCTTACCCAGTTCGTGTTTTCCAGTTATCCCAGCCTGCCTCTCCATCTTGTACCCCAGTCTTTTATGAGGAACAGTGTCAAATGCTTTTTGACCATCTAGCAAACTACAGTCTAACCAGCCTTCTTTTTTCCTGTCTTATTTTAATAACCCTGTCATAGAACTCAGTCGAGTTTTTCAGTCATGATTTTTCCTTTCAAATCCAAGCTGCCATTTTGTCACATAGTCGGTCTTCTCCAATTGCTCTACGATATTTTACATGATTTCTTTTTCAAGCACTTTGTTCAGAATACATGTCAATGGCACTGGTCTGTAATGTAAAGCCTCCTTTCTATCTCCTTTTTTGAAAACTGGGACTACATCTGCTATTTTCCAGATTTCTGGAAGATTTCCTGTCTCAATCATTTTATTAAAAATGTTAGATAATGGATGATAAAGTATTTCTGCAGCCTCCTTCAGCAGCCATGGTGAGATTAGATATTGCTCTATTCCTTTTATCGCATATAGTTTCTCCCAACCTTTTCTTACCTCATCTACAGTAACTACAATGTCATCCATTGTTTCTTCCGGCCTTTCATCTCACAACCTTGGTATCTACACTGGTTCTACTGTGTGGACTAGATCCTTTGTTGATTTAGGTTTAGCTCTAAATATTTTGTTGTGTTCTTCTCATACCTCATTATCATTTTCTGTGAGAATTCCCCCTTGTCTCCCTAATCTGAGTATATAGCCTTGCACTGTTATTTTTCTCCTTATATGGCTATAGAACAGCTTTAGGTAGTCCTTAATTATTGCAGCAATGTCATTTTCAAATTGCCTCTCGGCTTCTCTCCTAACTTCGGTGTATACATTTCTGGTTCTCTTTAATGCCTCTCTATTGTCCCCTATTCCTGGTTCTCTTTATTTTGTTGAGGATTTTCGTCCTTTCATTAGCTTGAAGGCAATATTTACACATTTGTTGAGCGTTTGTTATAAAGCTGTCTCTGATAAGAAATCAGATACTGGAAGGGGTCTGATGCTCTTGAGAACCGGACAAATCCCTTCACAAAAGATGAGAAGCTGGAGATGATCACTGGTCATGTAGGAAACCAGAGGCTGATGTGAAGATACTATTGCCAGACAGAGGTCCAGAGTTGATGCAGCTCTCATGTGAGGATCTCCCCAACTCTCCAGACCTAGGGACATAAGGAGAGAAATGGGTCTCTGGGCCACTGAGGGGCAATATGACTGCTGGTTATCATGCGGCATGACAAGCGTTGAAGTCGTCCATCATAAGAGTCGGGGAAGCAGAGGTCAAGGGACGGGAAATTGCTGGAGGTAATGCTAAAATTTCATGTGGTCAAAGCGGAGATCTTCACTAGAGACTGAATCTCGGAGCAGGTTGACACGCCCACTACCACACATCGTCAGCCAGTCTTGGTAGATTCCATACATTGACCGAAAGGAACCACCAGGGCAACAGCCCATGTTTCGCAGAGGCCAACGCTCAAGGAAAGCCTCTCCCAGCCATTTCGCTTGAGTTGTCTGCAGCACGGAACGCGCGTTAACAAGCTTAAAAAGTTGCTTTGGAGTACGAGACATTACAGACTTAAGAGGGAGAGCACCTGTGCGAATTCTCTGTCTTCCTGGAGGCCGACTTCCTTGTCCAGGGGGAGCTTACATAACGTTTCCCTTTCGTAGTCAAAGTTTTCTGGCACGGGATCGGTCGAGGCTCCGGAACTTCGCCACTTGCGACCAGCAACTGGGTTGGGGGCGGGGCTGAGACACTCGAGCATTTCATCCTTATTGAAGTAGTAATTCAGGCTTCACAATGTTTATAACAATGTTTATAACATTGAGAAGGTATAAATGTTATTGGTAAATGTAGGACAAAACATTAATTACTTTGAATATAATAATGTGCTTCATATAAATTACTAAAAGTATAATGGCATATTAAGATTGCACTCCAATATATTGGTCTAGGTGAGGTCTAATTAGACGGTGGACCAATATTTACATATTTACCTGTATATTTGCCAATATATTTATCTATATGGATGGTTATCTTGAGATGATTTCGGGGCTTAGCGTCCCCGCGGCCCGATCCTCGACCAGGCCTCCTTTTTGTTACACACCCCCCAGGAAGCAGCCCGTAGCAGCTGTCTAACTCCCATACCAATTTACTGCCAGGTAACAGGGGCATCAGAGAGCAAGAAACTCTGACCATTTATTTCCGCCTCCACCGGGTATCGAACCCGGAACCTCAGGACTACGAATCCGAAGCGCTGTCCACTCAGCTGTCAGGCCCCGGTGGTGGCCTGACAGCCACCACGGTGGTTAAGGATTTAGTCTTTATTATTTAGTATTTAAAATTTTTGCACATCATATGGGTAAACATTTTCAAAGAACAGTATTAACAGTATCGGAATGCAGCAAATATTAAATACAAGAATTTCTTAATTAGAAATCATTGACTAAGTGTTCAATATTTAATTTGTCATGAATTATTAAATATTTAGGCCTACAGTTTATAATATAATTGATAACTTTAATTGTGGGTGAAATATATATATTAGTAAACAGAATAGGTATGGAAAAACACATTGCCTGCAGGCATGCGTCGGCTTCTCTTAGTTTAAATGAATAAAAGTAATGTTGATTTATTAAGTATTTAATAATAACTTGCTATGCTAACTTTAGCCTTTTCATCAATTCATATTTAATACGTGTAATACACACACAGAGCGCACATTGCAGGCGGGACGGGATCCCCCGACTAAAGTATTTTCTGTTCCCGGTTGTGTAGTCGAGAAAATGTGACTTATGTACGGTTTACGTAACGGAAGGAGGGGTCCGGAGGTGTCCTGACGTTAAGTGGTGGTCTTAAGAAGGTCGGTCTTCATAAACGGTTTCTTAAGTTGGGACGTAACTACGAAAAAAGACGATAAGAAGCATAAGTTTCCTAAAGAATTAGCGCAACTGCTACATGAATCCTGCCCAAGGTTTTCTTTGTTTAATTATGATTCACATTTGTTTTAAAAGGATTAATTTTATTTTCTGAAAATTTTAATATTCAGTTCTGTGATAAGTTTCATAACCAAACTTCATGACAATATGACACGAGTTTAACTCATGAAAGATTAAAGAATCAATGCTCAGGGCGGAGTCTATAGACATTCAGAACCATTTTCTAGTACGGAACAGAGATTCTTTTATTCAGAACTATAATCAAAGATGGCAATGCTAATGAGATATTTCACACATGCCTGGTTCGGTTCTTTTCTTATTTCTCTCTTATCACAACTTGGCGGTGTGGCTGGAGCATGTAAGGAACATTCTGCTCCTCCCACAGTGTAAGCTGAAGACCATTTAAGGAACATTCTGCTCCTCCCACAGAGTGTAAGCTGAAGAAAAAGTGCCAGAAGCTTGGAGGTTCCTGCCGGAAGCGGTGTTCAGCGGGCGAGACCACGGTGAAGAACGGCTGTAGAGGACGCAAGTGCAAGTGTTGTGTGACGAAAGGTAAGTGCAAGTGTTGTGTGGTGGACGGTAAGTCCAAGGTGGTGTTGTGTAATGGACGGTAAGTGCAAGTGTTGTGTGGTGGACGGTAAGTCCAAGGTGGTGTTGTGTGGTGGACGGTAAATCTAATTGTTGTGTGGTGGACGGTCACTGCAAGGGTTGTGTGGTGTGTAAGGTATTCTGACTCGTGGAAGTTTATTTAATTTATTTTAATTATTAATCAATTGAATTCTAATTTATAATGTAAATTTGATTTATTTATTATTTCTTACGATAGCTTACCGGACTGTATGTTTTATTGTGTGGACTGTATGAACTAAAATTCTCCCACAAGTCACATCCCTATACAAGTTTAGATTTTTTATGTAATTGTAGCCTATTAATCGAAAATTATTGATTGACAGAAAATGTATACTAATTGTTAATACTACTGGGGTTAGTTTCAATGTTTGATAGTCTTATCTGATTAGAAGACTTCAATTTGAGTATTAGAGGGACATGTGAACAATCAGCCAAGCATGGGCCTCATGGCTATGGCGTCGTCGATACGTCCTCACGTGATGTAACAAGTAGAAGTCGCCAATTTCTTCAGGTTGCCACAGAAGATCTGCCAGAATGATCCAATATAACTACTGCAAATAACTTCCTATTCAGAGATATGGCATATTAATGTTTGATACGTGATTGTAAGAGGCTCACGAGATTTTGGTGATTGCCCGCCTCCTCACCGGTTGGTATACTTATATTAAAGAGCTCAATAATAATAGAGAATATGTTTATACAACCGGAACGAGGTACTCCCGATATTTTGAGGTAGCAGCAGAAGAACGAAGAGATGGCTCGGGTTACGAGAATAATGGTGGCTGCCTAGAGTGCTTCCTCATAAGAGATTTGCTGGTTACACAATGGCGTCCTCCTCCTCCCTGCTTGCTCCAGTGACGCCACTAGGAACGGTTCAATTTTCTGTTCATTTATGGATGAAGGTTGGGAGGCGTTGATTTTATTGATTATATGATTTAATTAAGTCACAGAAAACAATTTTTTATTGTTTATAATGCTAGACTAGAGGTTTTAAGTAATTGACTTATATTGAATATATATATATATATATATATATATATATATATATATATATATATATATATATATATATATATATATATATATATATATATGTCGTACCTAGTAGCCAGAACGCACTTTTCAGCCTACTATCCAAGGCCTGATTTGCCTAATAAACCAAATTTTCATGAATTAATATATTTTCTCTAATTTTTTTCTTATGAAATGATAAAGCTACCCATTTCATTATGTATAAGTCAATTTTTTTTTATTGGAGTTAAAATTAACGTAGATATATGACCGAACCTAACCAACCCTAACCTAACCTAACCTATCTTTATAGGTTAGGTTAGGTTAGGTAGCCGAAAAAGTTAGGTTAGGTTAGGTTAGGTAGGTTGGGTAGTCGAAAAACAATTAATTCATGAAAACTTGGCTTATTAGGCAAATTGGGCCTTGAATAGTAGGCTGAGAAGTGCGTTCTGGCTATATATATATATATATATATATATATATATATATATATATATATATATATATATATATATATATATATATATATATATATATATATATATATATATATATATATATATATATATATATATATATATATATTAATGGCATGGCAATAATATCCCATGTTTAAGGGAAAATTCCACTGTAATCTCATTTTCTTTGAACGAGTAACTAAATGAACTTGTGTTAGTGTTGGTTAATGGATTAGTACATGAACAGCAGCGCATTTATCAGCGTATTGCAACTAAGATTATTGCAGGATGTCGTTTTTTTCCCGACATGGTGGACGGTAAGTGCAAGTGTTGTGAGGTGGACGGTAAGTGCAAGTGTTGTGTGGTGAACGGTAAGTGCAAGTGTTGTGTAGTCGACGGTAAGTGCAAATGTTGTGTGGTGGACGGTAAGTGCAAGTGTTGTGTGAGGAAAGGTAAGTGCAAGTGTTGTGAGGTGGACGGTAAGTGCAAGTGTTGTGTGGTGGACAGTAAGTGCAAGTGATGTGAGGTGGACGGTAAGTGCAAGTGTTGTGAGGTGGACGGTAAGTGCAAGTGTTGTGAGGTGGACGGTAAGTGCAAGTGTTGTGTGGTGGACGGTAAGTGCAAGTGTTGTGTAGTCGACGGTAAGTGCAAATGTTGTGTGGTGGACGGTAAGTGCAAGTGTTGTGTGAGGAAAGGTAAGTGCAAGTGTTGTGAGGTGGACGGTAAGTGCAAGTGTTGTGTGGTGGACGGTAAGTGCAAGTGTTGTGAGGTGGACGGTAAGTGCAAGTGTTGTGAGGTGGATGGTAAGTGCAAGTGTTGTGTGGTGGACAGTAAGTGCAAGTGATGTGAGGTGGACGGTAAGTGCAAGTGTTGTGAGGTGGACGGTAAGTGCAAGTGTTGTGAGGTGGACGGTAAGTGCAAGTGTTGTGTGGTGGACGGTAAGTGCAAGTGTTGTGAAGTCGACGGTAAGTGCAAATGTTGTGTGGTGGACGGTAAGTGCAAGTGTTGTGTGAGGAAAGGTAAGTGCAAGTGTTGTGAGGTGGACGGTAAGTGCAAGTGTTGTGTGGTGGACGGTAAGTGCAAGTGTTGTGAGGTGGACGGTAAGTGCAAGTGTTGTGAGGTGGACGGTAAGTGCAAGTGTTGTGAGGTGGACGGTAAGTGCAAGTGTTGTGTAGTGGACGGTAAGTGCAAGTGTTGTGAGGTGGACGGTAAGTGCAAGTGTTGTGAGGTGGACGGTAAGTGCAAGTGTTGTGAGGTGGACGGTAAGTGCAAGTGTTGTGAGGTGGACGGTAAGTGCAAGTGTTGTGAGGTGGACGGTAAGTGCAAGTGTTGTGAGGTGGACGGTAAGTGCAAGTGTTGTGAGGTGGACGGTATGTGCAAGTCTTGTGTAGTGGACAGTAAGTGCAAGTGTTGTGAGGTGGACAGTAAGTGCAAGTGTTGTGAGGTGGACGGTAAGTGCAAGTGTTGTGAGGTGGACAGTAAGTGCAAGTGTTGTGAGGTGGACGGTAAGTGCAAGTGTTGTGAGGTGGACAGTAAGTGCAAGTGTTGTGAGGTGGACAGTAAGTGCAAGTGTTGTGAGGTGGACAGTAAGTGCAAGTGTTGTGAGGTGGACAGTAAGTGCAAGTGTTGTGAGGTGGACAGTAAGTGCAAGTGTTGTGAGGTGGACAGTAAGTGCAGGTGTTGTGTAGTGGACGGTAAGTGCAGGTGTTGTGTAGTGGACGGTAAGTGCAAGTGTTGTGAGGTGGACGGTAAGTGCAAGTGTTGTGAGGTGGACAGTAAGTGCAAGTGTTGTGTGGTGGACAGTAAGTGCAAGTGTTGTGTGGTGGACGGTAAGTGCAAGTGTTGTGAGGTGGACGGTAAGTGCAAGTGTTGTGAGGTGGATGGTAAGTGCAAGTGTTGTGTGGTGGACGGTAAGTGCAAGTGTTGTGAGGTGGACGGTAAGTGCAAGTGTTGTGTGGTGGACGGTAAGTGCAAGTGTTGTGTGGTGGACGGTAAGTGCAAGTGTTGTGTAGTCGACGGTAAGTGCAAATGTTGTGTGGTGGACGGTAAGTGCAAGTGTTGTGTGAGGAAAGGTAAGTGCAAGTGTTGTGAGGTGGACGGTAAGTGCAAGTGTTGTGTGGTGGACGGTAAGTGCAAGTGTTGTGAGGTGGACGGTAAGTGCAAGTGTTGTGAGGTGGACGGTAAGTGCAAGTGTTGTGAGGTGGACGGTAAGTGCAAGTGTTGTGTAGTGGACGGTAAGTGCAAGTGTTGTGAGGTGGACGGTAAGTGCAAGTGTTGTGAGGTGGACGGTAAGTGCAAGTGTTGTGAGGTGGACGGTAAGTGCAAGTGTTGTGAGGTGGACGGTAAGTGCAAGTGTTGTGAGGTGGACGGTAAGTGCAAGTGTTGTGAGGTGGACGGTAAGTGCAAGTGTTGTGAGGTGGACGGTATGTGCAAGTCTTGTGTAGTGGACAGTAAGTGCAAGTGTTGTGAGGTGGACAGTAAGTGCAAGTGTTGTGAGGTGGACGGTAAGTGCAAGTGTTGTGAGGTGGACAGTAAGTGCAAGTGTTGTGAGGTGGACGGTAAGTGCAAGTGTTGTGAGGTGGACAGTAAGTGCAAGTGTTGTGAGGTGGACAGTAAGTGCAAGTGTTGTGAGGTGGACAGTAAGTGCAAGTGTTGTGAGGTGGACAGTAAGTGCAAGTGTTGTGAGGTGGACAGTAAGTGCAAGTGTTGTGAGGTGGACAGTAAGTGCAGGTGTTGTGTAGTGGACGGTAAGTGCAGGTGTTGTGTAGTGGACGGTAAGTGCAAGTGTTGTGAGGTGGACGGTAAGTGCAAGTGTTGTGAGGTGGACAGTAAGTGCAAGTGTTGTGAGGTGGATGGTAAGTGCAAGTGTTGTGAGGTGGACAGTAAGTGCAAGTGTTGTGAGGTGGACAGTAAGTGCAAGTGTTGTGAGGTGGACAGTAAGTGCAAGTGTTGTGAGGTGGACAGTAAGTGCAAGTGTTGTGAGGTGGACAGTAAGTGCAAGTGTTGTGAGGTGGACAGTAAGTGCAAGTGTTGTGAGGTGGACAGTAAGTGCAAGTGTTGTGAGGTGGACAGTAAGTGCAAGTGTTGTGAGGTGGACAGTAAGTGCAAGTGTTGTGAGGTGGACAGTAAGTGCAAGTGTTGTGAGGTGGACAGTAAGTGCAGGTGTTGTGTAGTGGACAGTAAGTGCAAGTGTTGTGAGGTGAACAGTAAGTGCAAGTGTTGTGAGGTGGACGGTAAGTGCAAGTGTTGTGGGGTGGACGGTAAGTGCAAGTGTTGTGTGGTGGACGGTAAGTGCAAGTGTTGTGGGGTGGACGGTAAGTGCAAGTGTTGTGTGGTGGACGGTAAGTGCAAGTGTTGTGTGGTGGACGGTAAGTGCAAGTGTTGTGAGGTGGACGGTAAGTGCAAGTGTTGTGAGGTGGACGGTAAGTGCAAGTGTTGTGAGGTGGACGGTAAGTGCAAGTGTTGTGTGGTGGACGGTAAGTGCAAGTGTTGTGAGGTGGACGGTATGCACAAGTGTTGTGTGGTGGACGGTAAGTGCAAGTGTTGTGTGGTGGACGGTAAGTGCAAGTGTTGTGAGGTGGACCGTGTGCACAAGTGTTGTGTGGTGGACGGTAAGTGCAAGTGTTGTGTGGTGGACGGTATGCACAAGTGTTGTGTGGTGGACGGTAAGTGCAAGTGTTGTGAGGTGGACGGTAAGTGCAAGTGTTGTGAGGTGGACGGTAAGTGCAAGTGTTGTGAGGTGGACGGTAAGTGCAAGTGTTGTGAGGTGGACGGTAAGTGCAAGTGTTGTGAGGTGTACGGTAAGTGCAAGTGTTGTGAGGTGGACGGTAAGTGCAAGTGTTGTGAGGTGGACGGTAAGTGCAAGTGTTGTGAGGTGGACGGTAAGTGCAAGTGTTGTGAGGTGGACGGTATGTGCAAGTGTTGTGAGGTGGACGGTAAGTGCAAGTGTTGCAAGGTGGACAGTATGTGCAAGTGTTGTGAGGTGAACGGTAAGTGCAAGTGTTGTGAGGTGGATGGTAAGTGCAAGTGTTGTGGGGTGGACGGTAAGTGCAAGTGTTGTGTGGTGGACAGTAAGTGCAAGTGTTGTGAGGTGGACAGTAAGTGCAAGTGTTGTGAGGTGGACAGTAAGTGCAAGTGTTGTGAGGTGGACAGTAAGTGCAAGTGTTGTGAGGTGGACAGTAAGTGCAAGTGTTGTGAGGTGGACAGTAAGTGCAAGTGTTGTGAGGTGGACAGTAAGTGCAAGTGTTGTGAGGTGGACAGTAAGTGCAAGTGTTGTGAGGTGGACAGTAAGTGCAAGTGTTGTGAGGTGGACGGTAAGTGCAAGTGTTGTGAGGTGTGCTGGGACACTCTGGACCAGGCTGGGTACACCACAATGTTCTTGATGACAATGAATCACTCCTTTGTGTAACAACAAGTTTACTGAGCTGTTTCACATCACGCCACAAATTATTTCCTTATAAGGTAAGTTTACACTCAGAAAAGTTCTGGAAAAATACGGGTTTGGTAATATGGTTCCAGTAGGCCTAACTGGTACATTCCCCCGATTTGTCCATTAGGCCTAATTATAGCCTCCAACAATGGGACCAGTAGGTCTAATATATATTTGCCTTGCATGGGGGGGGGGGACAATAGGCCTAACTTAGGCCCACCTCACACGAGACAGTAGGCCTAATCAGAAATCGCCTTGCTTACCCAAGTAGGCGTTGACGTGAAGTCTTCCTTTTGTTGTTATTACATCAAAAAAAAATTATGTAATAATTTTTTTGTCCATTCTTAAACTTGTATTATGAGGCAACACCAATGAAATGTTTCACCTATGTCCATATGTTCCTCTCTTATAACAACTTGGCGGTGAGCATCTAAGGCACATTCTGCTCCTCCCACAGTGTGTAAGCTGAAGACCATTTAAGGAACATTCTGCTCCTCCCACAGAGTGTAAGCTGAAGACCATTTAAGGAACATTCTGCTCCTCCCACAGAGTGTAAGCTGAAGACCATTTAAGAAACATTCTGCTCCTCCCACAGAGTGTAAGCTGAAGAAAAAGTGCCAGGAGCTTGGAGGTTCCTGCAGGAAGCGGTGTTCAGCGGGCGAGACCACGGTGAAGAACGGCTGTAGTGGACGCAAGTGCAAGTGTTGTGTGACGAAAGGTAAGTGCAAGCTGGTGTGGTGGACGGTAAGTGCAAGTGTTGTGAGGTGGACGGTAAATGCAAGTGTTGTGTGGTGGACGGTAAGTGCAAGTGTTGTGTGGTGGACGATAAGTGCAAGTGTTGTGTGGTGGACGGTAAGTGCAAGTGTTGTGTGGTGGACGGCAAGTGCAAGTGTTGTGTGGTGGACGGTAAGTGCAAGTGTTGTGTGGTGGACGGTAACTGCAAGTGTTGTGTGGTGGACGGTAAGTGCAAGTGTTGTGTGGTGGACGGTAAGTGCAAGTGTTGTGTGGTGGACGGTAAGTGCAAGTGTTGTGTGGTGGACGGTAAGTGCAAGTGTTGTGTGGTGGACGGTAACTGCAAGTGTTGTGTGGTGGACGGTAAGTGCAAGTGTTGTGTGGTGGACGATAAGTGCAAGTGTTGTGTGGTGGACGATAAGTGCAAGTGTTGTGTGGTGGACGATAAGTGCAAGTGTTGTGTGGTGGACGATAAGTGCAAGTGTTGTGTGGTGGACGGTAAGTGCAAGCGTTGTGTGGTGGACGATAAGTGAAAGTGTTGTGTGGTGGACGATAAGTGCAAGTGTTGTGTGGTGGACGATAAGTGCAAGTGTTGTGTGGTGGACGGTATGTAAGTATCAAAAGAAAGCACCAAACTGGGAAGGCTATTTAGCACCATGAAATGTGCGGGATAATCAGAGGGCTCTAAATATCACTCAGGATGCCAATACGGGAACAAAGGCGCATAGGGCGAACGATATCAAAGGTATCCGATTCACCAAGAATTCTATCGAGGGAAAAGTGACCGCGAAGGACGGTCAGGAAGCAAGACACACGCTCGTCCTGGAAGTCAGGACATTCAGTAAAGATATGCGCGACTGTAAGAGGGAAAATACAGTTAGGACAATAAGGAGCAGGGCGGCGCTCCATTAAGTGCCAGTGAGTTAAGCGTGTATGGTCAATACGTAACCTCGCCAAAGCGTTTCCAACCGCCGAATACGGTGATAGGAGGAAGGCCACGGGGGACACACTACTCTTAAGACTACGCAGTTTTTACCAGCAACACAAGACCAACGACCCTGCCAACGGGCAAGGATTGAGGCATGAATAACCGGGTAGAATTGGGAATTAGGAACACCTTTATGGGAGATAAGACAAGTGTGGGTAGCCTCCTTAGCGGCAGCGTCCGCATGCTCATTTAAGGACACACCAATATGGCTGGGAACCCAGCAAAACTGCACTGTCTTAAGCCTCCTGGAGATAAGAAACAACCAATGTTCAATTTCGATTACCACAGGATGGACAGGATAAGAGGACTCTAGAGCCATGAGGGCACTGCGAGAGTCAACTACAGCAACAAAAAAAATTGACAGCGAAAAAGCAGTTTACGAAGAGCATACAAAAATTGCATAAAGTTTTGCCGTGAAGATGCTAGTCTTTAGAGGCAGGGGACACATATAAGTATGGTCAGGAAAAACGAAAGAGTAGCCTACACCGTCTGCAGACTTAGACCCATCGGTGAAGACGGAAATGAAACAAGAGTGTGAAGAAAAGTGTTCAAGGAAAAGGCGTTTCAGAACTGTAGGAGGGTGAAAAGCTTTAGTCACGTGGGCCAAAGTTTTACAAAACTTTGGAAGGGGGACCCTCCATGGGGACAAGGATGGACGACACGAGGAGAAATATTAGTAACAACGAACCTAGAGAGAATCTTGCAAGCGAGACAACCATACAGAAAAAGGTAGGTGGTGAAAAGGAACAGGGACCACAGGTGGGGTAACGGTCAAAGTGCGACATAAGCGAGACTGAGGGTGTTGTAGCGACCGTGTAAGGTAGCGAAGACAGTAGCATCACGGCGATCCTGTAGAAACAGAATGGCAGTTTCAACGTACAGGCTTAGGGTAGGAGTCGATCGAAAGGCAGCTGAGCTGAGACATAACCCAGTATGGTGGAGAGCATCAAGACGGCGAAGAGTAGAAGGAGAAGCAGACGAGTAAGCAGGGCAACCATAATTCTGTTTAGACAGGACGAGAGAGGAATGTAAAGAGAGGAGCGTACGCTTATCAGCTCCCCAGCAAGTATGGGACAAAATCTTAAGTAGGTTAAGGGCCTTAGAGCATTTAACTCGGAGGTAAGAGATATGGGTTGACCAAGACAAACGAGTGTCAAAGTTTAACCCCAAAGGCTTAGCATAATCTTTGTACAAAAGGGGATGGCCATAAAGTGACAAAGGTGGGACGAAGAACTACCTGCTTCCGTGTAAAAATCATAGCACAAGTTTTGTTGTAGAGAACTTGAAGCCATGATATAGACCTATAAAATTATGAACAGAGTTTGCTTCCACAACCTACTCCTTTAGTTCACTCCATTTTCCCACTACTCTTACGCTAAATGGAAACTTTATAATATCGTTGACTCATCCGAGTCTGAAGCTTCCACCCATGTCCCCATATTCTGTTCATGTTCAATGTGAACATTTTGTCTATTTCCACTCAATTCCCTTAATTATTTTATATGTCTCTATCATATCTCCCTGCTTCTTCCTTTTTTTCTATCGTCGTCAGGTTCAGTTCATTCAGTCGTTCTTCATACTCCATCCCTCGCAATTCTGGGACAAACCTCGTCGTAAACTTCTGAACTTTTCCAGTTTCCTTCTGTATTTTTTCAGGTGAGAACGCCATGGAGGGGCTGCATACTCTAAGGCTGGTCTCACATAGGCAGTGTAAAGCGATCTAAATGCCTCCTTACTTACATTCCTAAATGTTCTAACTTTTGCAGCGTAGAGTACGCTGCTGTCGTTATCCTATTTATATATGACTCAGGAGTTAGAATAGGTGTTACATCCACTCCGAGGTCTCTTTCTCAAGTCATCACAGGTAAATAGTTTCCTTTCATTTTGTATTGTCCCTTTGGTCACCTGTCACCTAGTCATATTTCCATCACTTTACACTTGCTCGTGTTGAACTCCAGTAGCAAATACTCGACCATCTCTGCAACTTGTTCAAATCCTCTTGGAGGATCCTATAATCTTCATCTGTCACAACTCGTCTCATTACTTTCGCATCATCCGCAAACATTGACATACAAGACTCAACTACTATAAACATGTCATTTACTCTGAGGTACTCCACTTCTTACTGTTCGCCAGTGTGACTTGTCGCCCTTACTCTCACTCTTACTCTGGCTTCTGCCTGTTAGGTAATTCTTTACCCATGTTAGGGCTTTTCCACTTACTCCTGTCACGCTAGGAATTTGCAACTTCTGCTGATGTAGATCTAACTAAATGTTAACTCTGTCAGCAGAACTATTCGCATACATTGCGTCACTATATAATGGAATGTGAAAAACCGCGGAATTCAGAGATGACACCATCAATGGAGTCCAAGAAATGTGTAAGTTCATTCATAATGATGTACTGCCGGGAAACTTAGCCAAATATCCAAAATTTAATGACAGTAGATAATGCTGCACAGGACTGTAAAGCTGCCGCCCAGTTGGGTGGGTGTGGCGCACATGACTGTAAAGTTGTCGCCCAGTTGGGTGGGTGTGGAGCACATGACTGTAAAGCTGCCGCCCAGTTGGGTGGGTGTGGAGCACATGACTGTAAAGCTGCCGCCCAGTTGGGTGGGTGTGGAGCACATGACTGTAAAGCTGCCGCCCAGTTGGGTGGGTATGGAGCACATGACTGTAAAGCTGCTGCCCAGTTGGGTGGGTATGGAGCACATGACTGTAAAGCTGCCGCCCAGTTGGGTGGGTATGGAGCACATGACTGTAAAGCTGCTGCCCAGTTGGGTGGGTGTGGAGCACATGACTGTAAAGCTGCCGCCCAGTTGGGTGGGTGTGGCGCACATGACTGTAAAGCTGCTGCCCAGTTGGGAGGGTGTGGAGCACATGACAGTAAAGCTGCCGCCCAGTTGGGTGGGTGTGGAGCACATGACTGTAAAGCTGCCGCCCAGTTGGGAGGGTGTGGAGTACATGACTGTAAAGCTGCTGCCCAGTTGGGTGGGTGTGGAGCACATGACTGTAAAGCTGCCGACCAGTTGGGTGGGTGTGGAGCACATGACTGTAAAGCTGCCGCCCAGTTAGGTGGGTGTGGAGCACATGACTGTAAAGCTGCCGCCCAGTTAGGTGGGTGTGGAGCACATGACTGTAAAGCTGCCGACCAGTTGGGTGGTATGGAGCACGTGACTGTAAAGCTGCCGCCCAGTTAGGTGGGTGTGGAGCACATGACTGTAAAGCTGCTGCCCAGTTGGATGGGTGTGGAGCACATGACTGTAAAGCTGCTGCCCAGTTGGATGGGTGTGGAGCACATAACTGTAAAGCTGCCGCCCAGTTGGGCGGGTGTGGAGCACATGACTGTAAAGCTGCCGCCCAGTTGGGTGGGCATGGAGCACATGACTGTAAAGCTGCCGCCCAGTTGGGTGGGTGTGGAGCACATGACTGTAAAGCTGCCGCCCAGTTGGGTGGGTATGAAGCACATGACTGTAAAGCTGCTGCCCAGTTGGGTGGGTGTGGAGCACATGACTGTAAAGCTGCTGCCCAGTTGGGTGGGTGTGGAGCACATGACTGTAAAGCTGCCGCCCAGTTGGGTGGGTGTGGAGCACATGACTGTAAAGCTGCCGCCCAGTTAGGTGGGTGTGGAGCACATGACTGTAAAGCTGCCGCCCAGTTGGGTGGGTGTGGAGCACATGACTGTAAAGCTGCCGCCCAGTTGGGTGGGTGTGGAGCACATGACTGTAAAGCTGCCGCCCAGTTAGGTGGGTGTGCAGCAAGACTAGTAACTGTGTGACTCACCATAGATGTAAAGTGCCTTGTATAGTGACTGTTGTGAGCCTCTTGTTGAATCACTTGTGATATAAAAGGATTATAAATGTAATAAGTTATTACGAAACGCATTCAAGCGTCGCGTCAGACTAGAAATAAAAATTAATTTTGGAGAATTGATTTTTCAATTACCGTCGACAGTAAAAAGAAACATAAGAAATATTGAGAAAATTCGTGTTAGAATTATTAATCTCACTTTTTCGGTCATATTTAACCGAAATTTATAAATATAAATATATATATAAATTCTTATTCTGTGTATGAAAATTACAGCATAACCTGCTGTAATATTTACTCATCTGTCAATATATTAACAAATTTATGAACATATTTGCACATTTACATAGTTTTCTTGGCCACAATGAACACGCTGATTAATACTAGTCTTTGTTACTTTAGTGACGCTGGTCTCATCAACAAGTACAAGATCCACAACAATTTCTGAAGCACCAGCAACTACAGGACTACCACCAACAACAACTACAGGACCACCACCAACAACTACAGAACCATCACCAACAACAACTACAAGACCACCACCAGCAACTACAGGACCACCACCACCACCACCAGCAACTACAGGACCACCACCACCACCACCACCAGGAACTACAGGACCGCCACCACCACCACCATCACCACCACCACCAGCAACTACAGGACCACCACCACCACCACCACCACCACCACCATCACCACCACCACCAGCAACTATAGGACCACCACCACCACCAGCAACTACAGGACCACCACCACCACCACCACCACCAGCAACTACAGGACCACCACCACCACCACCACCACCACCAGCAACTACAGGACCACCACCACCACCACCACCACCAGCAACTACAGGACCACCACCACCACCACCACCAGCAACTACAGGACCTCCAACACCACCACCACCAGTAACTACAGGACCACCACCACCACCACCACCAGCAACTACAGGACCTCCAACACCACCACCACCAGTAACTACAGGACCACCACCACCACCACCACCAGCAACTACAGGACCACCACCACCACCACCACCACCAGCAACTACAGGACCTCCAACACCACCACCACCAGTAACTACAGGACCACCACCACCACCACCACCAGCAACTACAGGACCACCACCACCACCACCACCACCACCAGCAACTACAGGACCACTTCCACCACCACCACCACCACCACCACCAGCAACTACAGGACCACCACCACCACCACCACCACCACCAACTACAGGACCACCACCACCACCACCAGCAACTACAGGACCACCACCACCACCACCATCAGCAACTACAGGACCGCCACCACCACCAACAACAACAACTACAAGACCACCAACACCAACAAAAACCTCAAAACCACCACCTTCATCAACAACCACTGGACCACCACCATCAGTAACATCCTCGCAACCATCACGATCACGAACAACATCAAAACAACCACAACCAACAACATCAAAACAACCACAACCATCACCAACATCTATAGGAAGAAAATCAACCACCACCACAACAATGCAAACACAGGTTACTAATACAAATGCCACAGTGTCGAAAAGAACCTCCAGCACTAGAACTACATCGATCACCACAACCACCATACCAACAACTAACACCAAAAGTACTACTTCAACAACTACCACCACTAGTAGTACATTGACCACTACCACCACCAGCATTTCATCGACAACTTCAACCACCACTACTTCGACAACTACCAACACAACTACTACTTCAACTACAACCACCACCACCACAATAACAACTTCGACCACTAGTACCACACATAAAGCTTGTCATTTTATCAACAGTGACGAGCACCATATTATTCATGGTAAGAAAAGATGCACAACCAAATGTATTCCTAAAGAGATGGCAGCCATTAAATGTGGAAACAATTTTGATACATCTCCGTGTACACCAGGTTGTGTCTGCTGTACCAAGACACAACACAACACAACGATAACCTCTACCACAACAAGCCCAGAATCGACAACTACTATCTCTAGCACTTTATCCACGAGCACATCGACCACTACCACCACAACATCGACCACTTCCACCATTACATCGACCACTACCACCACTAGCACTACATCGACAACTGCCACCACTAGTACTACATCGATTACTACCACCCCCAGCACGACATCGACTACCACCAGCACTACATCGACTACCACCAGCACGACATCGACTACCACCAGCACTACATCGACTACCACCAGCACTACATCGACCAGGAGAACCTCCAAGACATCATCGACCACTACACCAACTGGCAGTACATCGACCACTACAATCACTAGTACTACATCGACTAATACAACCACCAGCACTACATCGATCACCACAACCACCATACCAACAACTAACACCACAACTACTACTTCAACAACTACCACCACTAACAGTACATTGACCACTACCACCACCAGCATTTCATCGACAACTTCAACCACTACTACTTCGACAACTACCACCACAACTACTACTTCGACAACAACCACCACCACCCCAATAACTTCTTCGACCACTAGTTCCACACATAAAGCTTGTCACTTTATCAACAGTGACGAGCACCATTTTATTCATGGTAAGAAACGATGCATAACGAAATGTATTCCTAAAGAGATGGCAGCCATTAAATGTGGAAACAATTTTGATACATCTCCGTGTACACCAGGTTGTGTCTGCTGTACCAAGACACAACACAACACAACGATAACCTCTACCACAACAAGCCCAGAATCGACAACTATTATCTCTAGCACTTTATCCACCAGCACATCGACCACTACCACCACAACATCGACCACTTCCACCATTACATCGACCACTACCACCACTAGCACTACATCGACAACTGCCACCACAAGTACTACATCGATTACTACCACCCCCAGCACGACATCGACTACCACCAGCACGACATCGACTACCATCAGCACTACATCGACTACCACCAGCACTACATCGACCAGGAGAACCTCCAAGACATCATCGACCACTACACCAACTGGCAGTACATCGACCACTACAATCACAAGTACTACATCGACTAATACAACCACCAGCACTACATCGATCACCACAACCACCATACCAACAACTAACACCACAAGTACTACTTCAACAACTACCACCACAAGTACTACTTCAACAACTACCACCACTAGTAGTACATTGACCACTACCACCACCAGCATTTCATCGACAACTTCAACCACCACTACTTCGACAACTACCACCACAACTACTACTTCGACAACAACCACCACCACCACAATAACAACTTCGACCACTAGTACCACACATAAAGCTTGTCACTTTATCAACAGTGACGAGCACCATATTATTCATGGTAAGAAAAGATGCACAACCAAATGTATTCCTAAAGAGATGGCAGCCATTAAATGTGAAAACAATTTTGATTCATCTCCGTGTACACCAGGTTGTGTCTGCTGTACCAAGACACAACACAACACAACGATAATTTCTACCACAATAAGCCCAGATTCGACAACTACTATCTCTAGCACTTTATCCACCAGCACATCGACCATTACCACCACAACATCGACCACTTCCACCATTACATCGACCACTGCCCCCACTAGCACTACATCGACAACTGCCACCACTAGTACTACATCGATTACTACCACACCCAGCACGACATCGACAACCACCAACACTACATCGACTACCACCAGCACTACATCGACTACCACCAGCACTACATCGACTACCACCAGCACTACATCGACTACCACCAGCACTACATCGACCAAAGGAACCTCCAAGACATCATCGACCACTACACCAACTGGCAGTACATCGACCACTACAATCACTAGTACTACATCGACTAATACAACCACCAGCACTACATCGATCACCACAACCACCATACCAACAACCACCACCACAAGTACTACTTCAACAACTACCACCACTAGCAGTACATTGACCACTACCACCACCAGCATTTCATCGACAACTTCAACCACTACCACCACTAGCATTTCATCGACAACTTCAACCACTACCACCACCAGCATTTCATCGACAACTTCAACCACTACTACTTCGACAACTACCACCACAACTACTACTTCGACAACAACCACCACCACCCCAATACCTACTTCGACCACTAGTGCCACACATAAAACTTGTCACTTTATCGACAGTGACGAGCACCATTTTATTCATGGTAAGAAAAGATGCATAACCAAATGTATTCCTAAAGAGATGGCAGCCATTAAATGTGGAAACAATTTTGATACATCTCCGTGTACACCAGGTTGTGTCTGCTGTACCAAGACAGAACACAACACAACGATAACCTCTACCACAACAAGCCCAGAATCGACAACTACTACCTCTAGCACTTTATCCACGAGCACATCGACCACTACCACCACAACATCGACCACTTCCACCATTACATCGACCACTACCACCACCAGCACTACATCGACAACTGCCACCACTAGTACTACATCGATTACTACCACCCCCAGCACGACATCGACTAAAACCAGAACCACATCGACTACCACCAGCACTACATCGACCACCACCAGCACTACATCGACCAGGAGAACCTCCAAGACATCATCGACCACTACACCAACTGGCAGTACATCGACCACTACAATCACTAGTACTACATCGACTAATACAACCACCAGCACTACATCGATCACCACAACCACCATACCAACAACTAACACCACAAGTACTACTTCAACAACTACCACCACTAGCAGTACATTGACCACTACCACCACCAGCATTTCATCGACAACTTCAACCACTACTACTTCGACAACTACCACCACAACTACTACCTCGACAACAACTACCACCACCCCAATAACTACTTCGACCACTAGTACCACACATAAAGCTTGTCACTTTATCAACAGTAACGAGCACCATTTTATTCATGGTAAGAAAAGATGCATAACCAAATGTATTCCTAAAGAGATGGCAGCCATTAAATGTGGAAACAATTTTGATACATCTCCGTGTACACCAGGTTGTGTCTGCTGTACCAAGACACAACACAACACAACGATAACCTCTGCCACAACAAGCCCAGAATCGACAACTATTATCTCTAGCACTTTATCCACCGGCACATCGACCACTACCACCACAACATCGACCACTTCCACCATTACATCGACCACTACCACCACTAGCACTACATCGACAACTGCCACCACTAGTACTACATCGATTACTACCACCCCCAGCACGACATCGACTACCACCAGCACTACATCGACTACCACCAGCACTACATCGACCACCACCAGCACTACATCGACCAGGAGAACCTCCAAGACATCATCGACCACTACACCAACTGACAGTACATCGACCACTACAATCACTAGTACTACATCGACTAATACAACCACCAGCACTACATCGATCACCACAACCACCATACCAACAACTAACACCACAAGTACTACTTCAACAACTACCACCACTAGCAGTACATTGACCACTACCACCACCAGCATTTCATCGACAACTTCAACCAATACTACTTCGACAACTACCACCACAACTACTACTTCGACAACAACCACCACCACCCCAATACCTACTTCGACCACTAGTGCCACACATAAAACTTGTCACTTTATCGACAGTGACGAGCACCATTTTATTCATGGTAAGAAAAGATGCATAACCAAATGTATTCCTAAAGAGATGGCAGCCATTAAATGTGGAAACAATTTTGATACATCTCCGTGTACACCAGGTTGTGTCTGCTGTACCAAGACACAACACAACACAACGATAACCTCTACAACAACAAGCCCAGAATCGACAACTACTATCTCTAGCACTTTATCCACGAGCACATCGACCACTACCACCACAACATCGACCACTTCCACCATTACATCGACCACTACCACCACTAGCACTACATCGACAACTGCCACCACAAGTACTACATCGATTACTACCACCCCCAGCACGACATCGACTACCACCAGCACGACATCGACTACCATCAGCACTACATCGACTACCACCAGCACTACATCGACCAGGAGAACCTCCAAGACATCATCGACCACTACACCAACTGGCAGTACATCGACCACTACAATCACAAGTACTACATCGACTAATACAACCACCAGCACTACATCGATCACCACAACCACCATACCAACAACTAACACCACAAGTACTACTTCAACAACTACCACCACAAGTACTACTTCAACAACTACCACCACTAGTAGTACATTGACCACTACCACCACCAGCATTTCATCGACAACTTCAACCACCACTACTTCGACAACTACCACCACAACTACTACTTCGACAACAACCACCACCACCACAATAACAACTTCGACCACTAGTACCACACATAAAGCTTGTCACTTTATCAACAGTGACGAGCACCATATTATTCATGGTAAGAAAAGATGCACAACCAAATGTATTCCTAAAGAGATGGCAGCCATTAAATGTGAAAACAATTTTGATTCATCTCCGTGTACACCAGGTTGTGTCTGCTGTACCAAGACACAACACAACACAACGATAATTTCTACCACAATAAGCCCAGATTCGACAACTACTATCTCTAGCACTTTATCCACCAGCACATCGACCATTACCACCACAACATCGACCACTTCCACCATTACATCGACCACTGCCCCCACTAGCACTACATCGACAACTGCCACCACTAGTACTACATCGATTACTACCACACCCAGCACGACATCGACAACCACCAACACTACATCGACTACCACCAGCACTACATCGACTACCACCAGCACTACATCGACTACCACCAGCACTACATCGACTACCACCAGCACTACATCGACCAAAGGAACCTCCAAGACATCATCGACCACTACACCAACTGGCAGTACATCGACCACTACAATCACTAGTACTACATCGACTAATACAACCACCAGCACTACATCGATCACCACAACCACCATACCAACAACCACCACCACAAGTACTACTTCAACAACTACCACCACTAGCAGTACATTGACCACTACCACCACCAGCATTTCATCGACAACTTCAACCACTACCACCACTAGCATTTCATCGACAACTTCAACCACTACCACCACCAGCATTTCATCGACAACTTCAACCACTACTACTTCGACAACTACCACCACAACTACTACTTCGACAACAACCACCACCACCCCAATACCTACTTCGACCACTAGTGCCACACATAAAACTTGTCACTTTATCGACAGTGACGAGCACCATTTTATTCATGGTAAGAAAAGATGCATAACCAAATGTATTCCTAAAGAGATGGCAGCCATTAAATGTGGAAACAATTTTGATACATCTCCGTGTACACCAGGTTGTGTCTGCTGTACCAAGACAGAACACAACACAACGATAACCTCTACCACAACAAGCCCAGAATCGACAACTACTACCTCTAGCACTTTATCCACGAGCACATCGACCACTACCACCACAACATCGACCACTTCCACCATTACATCGACCACTACCACCACCAGCACTACATCGACAACTGCCACCACTAGTACTACATCGATTACTACCACCCCCAGCACGACATCGACTAAAACCAGAACCACATCGACTACCACCAGCACTACATCGACCACCACCAGCACTACATCGACCAGGAGAACCTCCAAGACATCATCGACCACTACACCAACTGGCAGTACATCGACCACTACAATCACTAGTACTACATCGACTAATACAACCACCAGCACTACATCGATCACCACAACCACCATACCAACAACTAACACCACAAGTACTACTTCAACAACTACCACCACTAGCAGTACATTGACCACTACCACCACCAGCATTTCATCGACAACTTCAACCACTACTACTTCGACAACTACCACCACAACTACTACCTCGACAACAACTACCACCACCCCAATAACTACTTCGACCACTAGTACCACACATAAAGCTTGTCACTTTATCAACAGTAACGAGCACCATTTTATTCATGGTAAGAAAAGATGCATAACCAAATGTATTCCTAAAGAGATGGCAGCCATTAAATGTGGAAACAATTTTGATACATCTCCGTGTACACCAGGTTGTGTCTGCTGTACCAAGACACAACACAACACAACGATAACCTCTGCCACAACAAGCCCAGAATCGACAACTATTATCTCTAGCACTTTATCCACCGGCACATCGACCACTACCACCACAACATCGACCACTTCCACCATTACATCGACCACTACCACCACTAGCACTACATCGACAACTGCCACCACTAGTACTACATCGATTACTACCACCCCCAGCACGACATCGACTACCACCAGCACTACATCGACTACCACCAGCACTACATCGACCACCACCAGCACTACATCGACCAGGAGAACCTCCAAGACATCATCGACCACTACACCAACTGACAGTACATCGACCACTACAATCACTAGTACTACATCGACTAATACAACCACCAGCACTACATCGATCACCACAACCACCATACCAACAACTAACACCACAAGTACTACTTCAACAACTACCACCACTAGCAGTACATTGACCACTACCACCACCAGCATTTCATCGACAACTTCAACCAATACTACTTCGACAACTACCACCACAACTACTACTTCGACAACAACCACCACCACCCCAATACCTACTTCGACCACTAGTGCCACACATAAAACTTGTCACTTTATCGACAGTGACGAGCACCATTTTATTCATGGTAAGAAAAGATGCATAACCAAATGTATTCCTAAAGAGATGGCAGCCATTAAATGTGGAAACAATTTTGATACATCTCCGTGTACACCAGGTTGTGTCTGCTGTACCAAGACACAACACAACACAACGATAACCTCTACAACAACAAGCCCAGAATCGACAACTACTATCTCTAGCACTTTATCCACGAGCACATCGACCACTACCACCACAACATCGACCACTTCCACCATTACATCGACCACTACCACCACCAGCACTACATCGACAACTGCCACCACTAGTACTACATCGATTACTACCACCCCCAGCACGACATCGACTAAAACCAGCACTACATCGACTACCACCAGCACTACATCGACCACCACCAGCACTACATCGACCAGGAGAACCTCCAAGACATCATCGACCACTACACCAACTAGCAGTACATCGACCACTACAATCACTAGTACTACATCGACTAATACAACCACCAGCACTACATCGATCACCACAACCACCATACCAACAACTAACACCACAAGTACTACTTCAACAACTACCACCACTAGCAGTACATTGACCACTACCACCACCAGCATATCATCGACAACTTCAACCACTACCACCACCAGCATTTCATCGACAACTTCAACCACTACTACTTCGACAACTACCACCACAACTACTACTTCGACAACTACCACCACAACTACTACTTCGACAACAACCACCACGACCCCAATACCTACTTCGACCACTAGTGCCACACATAAAGCTTGTCACTTTATCAACAGTGACGAGCACCATTTTATTCATGGTAAGAAAAGATGCATAACCAAATGTATTCCTAAAGAGATGGCAGCCATTAAATGTGGAAACAATTTTGATACATCTCCGTGTACACCAGGTTGTGTCTGCTGTACCAAGACACAACACAACACAACGATAACCTCTACCACAACAAGCTCAGAATCGACAACTACTATCTCTAGCACTTTATCCACCAGCACATCGACCACTACCACCACAACATCGACCACTTCCACCATTACATCGACCACTACCCCTACTAGCACTACATCGACAACTGCCACCACTAGTACTACATCCATTACTACCACCCCCAGCACGACATCGACTACCACCAACACTACATCGACTACCACCAGCACTACATCGACTACCACCAGCACTACATCGACTACCACCAGCACTACATCGACTACCACTAGCACTACATCGACCAGGAGAACCTCCAAGACATCGTCGACCACTACACCAACTGGCAGTACATCGACCACTACAATCACTAGTACTACATCGACTAATACAACCACCAGCACTACATCGATCACCACAACCACCATACCAACAACTAACACCACAAGTACTACTTCAACAACTACCACCACTAGCAGTACATTGACCACTACCACCACCAGCATTTCATCGACAACTTCAACCACTACCACCACCGGCATTTCAACGACAACTTCAACCACTACTACTTCGACAACTACCACCACAACTACTACTTCGACAACAACCACCACCACCCCAATACCTACTTCGACCACTAGTGCCACACATAAAGCTTGTCACTTTATCGACAGTGACGAGCACCATTTTATTCATGGTAAGAAAAGATGCATAACCAAATGTATTCCTAAAGAGATGGCAGCCATTAAATGTGGAAACAATTTTGATACATCTCCGTGTACACCAGGTTGTGTCTGCTGTACCAAGACACAACACAACACAACGATAACCTCTACCACAACAAGCCCAGAATCGACAACTACTATCTCTAGCACTTTATCCACCAGCACATCGACCACTACCACCACAACATCGACCACTTCCACCATTACATCGACCACTACCCCCACTAGCACTACATCGACAACTGCCACCACTAGTACTACCTCGATTACTACCACCCCCAGCACGACATCGACAACCACCAACACTACATCGACTACCACCAGCACTACATCGACTACCACCAGCACTACATCGACTACCACCAGCACTACATCGACTACCACCAGCACTACATCGACTACCACCAGCACTACATCGACTACCACCAGCACTACATCGACCAGGAGAACCTCCAAGACATCATCGACCACTACAATCACTAGTACTACATCGACTAATACAACCACCAGCACTACATTGATCACCACAACCACCTTACCAACAACTAACACCACAAGTACTACTTCAACAACTACCACCACTAGCAGTACATTGACCACTACCACCACCAGCATTTCATCGACAACTTCAACCACTACCACCACCAGCATTTCATCGACAACTTCAACCACTACTACTTCGACAACTACCACCACAACTACTACTTCGACAGCAACCACCACCAACCCAATACCTACTTCGACCACTAGTGCCACACATAAAGCTTGTCACTTTATCGACAGTGACGAGCACCATTTTATTCATGGTAAGAAAAGATGCATAACCAAATGTATTCTTAAAGAGATGGCAGCCATTAAATGTGGAAACAATTTTGATACATCTCCGTGTACACCAGGTTGTGTCTGCTGTACCAAGACACAACACAACACAACGATAACCTCTACCACAACAAGCCCAGAATCGACAACTACTATCTCTAGCACTTTATCCACCAGCACATCGACCACTACCACCACAACATCGACCACTTCCACCATTACATCGACCACTACCCCCACTAGCACTACATCGACAACTGCCACCACTAGTACTACATCGATTGCTACCACCCCCAGCACGACATCGACAACCACCAACACTACATCGACTACCACCAGCACTACATCGACTACCACCAGCACTACATCGACTACCACCAGCACTACATCGACCAGGAGAACCTCCAAGACATCATCGACCACTACACCAACTGGCAGTACATCGACCACTACAATCACTAGTACTACATCGACTAATACAACCACCAGCACTACATCGATCACCACAACCACCATACCAACAACTAACACCACAAGTACTACTTCAACAACTACCACCACTAGCAGTACATTGACCACTACCACCACCAGCATTTCATTGACAACTTCAACCACTACCACCACCAGCATTTCATCGACAACTTCAACCACTACTACTTCGACAACTACCACCACAACTACTACTTCGACAACAACCACCACCACCCCAATACCTACTTCGACCACTAGTGCCACACATAAAGCTTGTCACTTTATCGACAGTGACGAGCACCATTTTATTCATGGTAAGAAAAGATGCATAACCAAATGTATTCCTAAAGAGATGGCAGCCATTAAATGTGGAAACAATTTTGATACATCTCCGTGTACACCAGGTTGTGTCTGCTGTACCAAGACACAACACAACACAACGATAACCTCTACCACAACAAGCCCAGAATCGACAACTACTATCTCTAGCACTTTATCCACCAGCACATCGACCACTACCACCACAACATCGACCACTTCCACCATTACATCGACCACTACCCCCACTAGCACTACATCGACAACTGCCACCACTAGTACTACATCGATTACTACCACCCCCAGCACGACATCGACAACCAGTAACACTACATCGACTACCACCAGCACTACATCGACTACCACCAGCACTACATCGACTACCACCAGCACTACATCGACTACCACCAGCACTACATCGACTACCACCAGCACTACATCGACCAGGAGAACCTCCAAGACATCATCGACCACTACACCAACTGGCAGTACATCGACCACTACAATCACTAGTACTACATCGACTAATACAACCACCAGCACTACATCGATCACCACAACCACCTTACCAACAACTAACACCACAAGTACTACTTCAACAACTACCACCACTAGCAGTACATTGACCACTACCACCACCAGCATTTCATCGACAACTTCAACCACTACTACTTCGACAACTACCACCACAACTACTACTTCGACAACAACCACCACCACCCCAATACCTACTTCGACCACTAGTGCCACACATAAAGCTTGTCACTTTATCGACAGTGACGAGCACCATTTTATTCATGGTAAGAAAAGATGCATAACCAAATGTATTCCTAAAGAGATGGCAGCCATTAAATGTGGAAACAATTTTGATACATCTCCGTGTACACCAGGTTGTGTCTGCTGTACCAAGACACAACACAACACAACGATAACCTCTACCACAACAAGCCCAGAATCGACAACTACTATCTCTAGCACTTTATCCACCAGCACATCGACCACTACCACCACAACATCGACCACTTCCACCATTACATCGACCACTACCCCCACTAGCACTACATCGACAACTGCCACCACTAGTACTACATCGATTGCTACCACCCCCAGCACGACATTGACTACCACCAACACTACATCGACTACCACCAGCACTACATCGACTACCACCAGCACTACATCGACTACCACCAGCACTACATCGACTACCACCAGCACTACATCGACCAGGAGAACCTCCAAGACATCATCGACCACTACACCAACTGGCAGTACATCGACCACTACAATCACTAGTACTACATCGACTAATACAACCACCAGCACTACATCGATCACCACAACCACCATACCAACAACTAACACCACAAGTACTACTTCAACAACTACCACCACTAGCAGTACATTGACCACTACCACCACCAGCATTTCATCGACAACTTCAACCACTACCACCACCAGCATTTCATCGACAACTTCAACCACTACCACCACCAGCATTTCATCGACAACTTCAACCACTACTACTTCGACAACTACCACCACAACTACTACTTCGACAACAACCACCACCACCCCAATACCTACTTCGACCACTAGTGCCACACATAAAGCTTGTCACTTTATCGACAGTGACGAGCACCATTTTATTCATGGTAAGAAAAGATGCATAACCAAATGTATTCCTAAAGAGATGGCAGCCATTAAATGTGGAAACAATTTTGACTACATCTCCGTGTACACCAGGTTGTGTCTGCTGTACCAAGACACAACACAACACAACGATAACCTCTACCACAACAAGCCCAGAATCGACAACTACTATCTCTAGCACTTTATCCACCAGCACATCGACCACTACCACCACAACATCGACCACTTCCACCATTACATCGACCACTACCCCCACTAGCACTACATCGACAACTGCCACCACTAGTACTACCTCGATTGCTACCACCCCCAGCACGACATCGACTACCACCAACACTACATCGACTACCACCAGCACTACATCGACTACCACCAGCACTACTTCGACTACTACCAGCACTACATCGACTACCACCAGCACTACATCGACCAGAAGAACCTCCAAGACATCATCGACCACTACACCAACTGGCAGTACATCGACCACTACAATCACTAGTACTAAATCGACTAATACAACCACCAGCACTACATCGATCACCACAACCACCTTACCAACAACTAACACCACAAGTACTACTTCAACAACTACCACCACTAGCAGTACATTGACCACTACCACCACCAGCATTTCATCGACAACTTCAACCACTACCACCACCAGCATTTCATCGACAACTTCAACCACTACCACCACCAGCATTTCATCGACTACTTCAACCACTACTACTTCGACAACTACCACCACAACTACTACTTCGACAACAACCACCACCACCCCAATACCTACTTCGACCACTAGTGCCACACATAAAGCTTGTCACTTTATCGACAGTGACGAGCACCATTTTATTCATGGTAAGAAAAGATGCATAACCAAATGTATTCCTAAAGAGATGGCAGCCATTAAATGTGGAAACAATTTTGATACATCTCCGTGTACACCAGGTTGTGTCTGCTGTACCAAGACACAACACAACACAACGATAACCTCTACCACAACAAGCCCAGAATCGACAACTACTATCTCTAGCACTTTATCCACCAGCACATCGACCACTACCACCACAACATCGACCACTTCCACTATTACATCGACCACTACCCCCACTAGCACTACATCGACAACTGCCACCACTAGTACTACATCCATTACTACCACCCCCAGCACGACATCGACTACCACCAACACTACATCGACTACCACCAGCACTACATCGACTACCACCAGCACTACATCGACTACCACCAGCACTACATCGACTACCACCAGCACTACATCGACCAGGAGAACCTCCAAGACATCATCGACCACTACACCAACTGGCAGTACATCGACCACTACAATCACTAGTACTACATCGACTAATACAACCACCAGCACTACATCGATCACCACAACCACCATACCAACAACTAACACCACAAGTACTACTTCAACAACTACCACCACTAGCAGTACATTGACCACTACCACCACCAGCATTTCATCGACAACTTCAACCACTACCACCACCAGCATTTCATCGACAACTTCAACCACTACTACTTCGACAACTACCACCACAACTACTACTTCGACAACAACCACCACCACCCCAATACCTACTTCGACCACTAGTGCCACACATAAAGCTTGTCACTTTATCGACAGTGACGAGCACCATTTTATTCATGGTAAGAAAAGATGCATAACCAAATGTATTCCTAAAGAGATGGCAGCCATTAAATGTGGAAACAATTTTGATACATCTCCGTGTACACCAGGTTGTGTCTGCTGTACCAAGACACAACACAACACAACGATAACCTCTACCACAACAAGCCCAGAATCGACAACTACTATCTCTAGCACTTTATCCACCAGCACATCGACCACTACCACCACAACATCGACCACTTCCACCATTACATCGACCACTACCCCCACTAGCACTACATCGACAACTGCCACCACTAGTACTACCTCGATTGCTACCACCCCCAGCACGACATCGACTACCACCAACACTACATCGACTACCACCAGCACTACATCGACTACCACCAGCACTACTTCGACTACCTACCAGCACTACATCGACTACCACCAGCACTACATCGACCAGGAGAACCTCCAAGACATCATCGACCACTACACCAACTGGCAGTACATCGACCACTACAATCACTAGTACTACATCGACTAATACAACCACCAGCACTACATCGATCACCACAACCACCTTACCAACAACTAACACCACAAGTACTACTTCAACAACTACCACCACTAGCAGTACATTGACCACTACCACCACCAGCATTTCATCGACAACTTCAACCACTACCACCACCAGCATTTCATCGACAACTTCAACCACTACTACTTCGACAACTACCACCACAACTACTACTTCGACAACAACCACCACCACCCCAATACCTACTTCGACCACTAGTGCCACACATAAAGCTTGTCACTTTATCGACAGTGACGAGCACCATTTTATTCATGGTAAGAAAAGATGCATAACCAAATGTATTCCTAAAGAGATGGCAGCCATTAAATGTGGAAACAATTTTGATACATCTCCGTGTACACCAGGTTGTGTCTGCTGTACCAAGACACAACACAACACAACGATAACCTCTACCACAACAAGCCCAGAATCGACAACTACTATCTCTAGCACTTTATCCACCAGCACATCGACCACTACCACCACAACATCGACCACTTCCACCATTACATCGACCACTACCCCCACTAGCACTACATCGACAACTGCCACCACTAGTACTACATCGATTACTACCACCCCCAGCACGACATCGACAACCACCAACACTACATCGACTACCACCAGCACTACATCGACTACCACCAGCACTACATCGACTACCACCAGCACTACATCGACTACCACCAGCACTACATCGACCAGGAGAACCTCCAAGACATCATCGACCACTACACCAACTGGCAGTACATCGACCACTACAATCACTAGTACTACATCGACTAATACAACCACCAGCACTACATCGATCACCACAACCACCTTACCAACAACTAACACCACAAGTACTACTTCAACAACTACCACCACTAGCAGTACATTGACCACTACCACCACCAGCATTTCATCGACAACTTCAACCACTACCACCACCAGCATTTCATCGACAACTTCAACCACTACTACTTCGACAACTACCACCACAACTACTACTTCGACAACAACCACCACCACCCCAATACCTACTTCGACCACTAGTGCCACACATAAAGCTTGTCACTTTATCGACAGTGACGAGCACCATTTTATTCATGGTAAGAAAAGATGCATAACCAAATGTATTCCTAAAGAGATGGCAGCCATTAAATGTGGAAACAATTTTGATACATCTCCGTGTACACCAGGTTGTGTCTGCTGTACCAAGACACAACACAACACAACGATAACCTCTACCACAACAAGCCCAGAATCGACAACTACTATCTCTAGCACTTTATCCACCAGCACATCGACCACTACCACCACAACATCGACCACTTCCACCTATTACATCGACCACTACCCCCACTAGCACTACATCGACAACTGCCACCACTAGTACTACATCCGATTACTACCACCCCCAGCACGACATCGACTACCACCAACACTACATCGACTACCACCAGCACTACATCGACTACCACCAGCACTACATCGACTACCACCAGCACTACATCGACTACCACCAGCACTACATCGACCAGGAGAACCTCCAAGACATCATCGACCACTACACCAACTGGCAGTACATCGACCACTACAATCACTAGTACTACATCGACTAATACAACCACCAGCACTACATCGATCACCACAACCACCATTACCAACAACTAACACCACAAGTACTACTTCAACAACTACCACCACTAGCAGTACATTGACCACTACCACCACCAGCATTTCATCGACAACTTCAACCACTACCACCACCAGCATTTCATCGACAACTTCAACCACTACTACTTCGACAACTACCACCACAACTACTACTTCGACAACAACCACCACCACCCCAATACCTACTTCGACCACTAGTGCCACACATAAAGCTTGTCACTTTATCGACAGTGACGAGCACCATTTTATTCATGGTAAGAAAAGATGCATAACCAAATGTATTCCTAAAGAGATGGCAGCCATTAAATGTGGAAACAATTTTGATACATCTCCGTGTACACCAGGTTGTGTCTGCTGTACCAAGACACAACACAACACAACGATAACCTCTACCACAACAAGCCCAGAATCGACAACTACTATCTCTAGCACTTTATCCACCAGCACATCGACCACTACCACCACAACATCGACCACTTCCACCATTACATCGACCACTACCCCCACTAGCACTACATCGACAACTGCCACCACTAGTACTACATCGATTACTACCACCCCCAGCACGACATCGACTACCACCAACACTACATCGACTACCACCAGCACTACATCGACTACCACCAGCACTACATCGACTACCTACCAGCACTACATCGACTACCACCAGCACTACATCGACCAGGAGAACCTCCAAGACATCATCGACCACTACACCAACTGGCAGTACATCGACCACTACAATCACTAGTACTACATCGACTAATACAACCACCAGCACTACATCGATCACCACAACCACCTTACCAACAACTAACACCACAAGTACTACTTCAACAACTACCACCACTAGCAGTACATTGACCACTACCACCACCAGCATTTCATCGACAACTTCAACCACTACCACCACCAGCATTTCATCGACAACTTCAACCACTACTACTTCGACAACTACCACCACAACTACTACTTCGACAACAACCACCACCACCCCAATACCTACTTCGACCACTAGTGCCACACATAAAGCTTGTCACTTTATCGACAGTGACGAGCACCATTTTATTCATGGTAAGAAAAGATGCATAACCAAATGTATTCCTAAAGAGATGGCAGCCATTAAATGTGGAAACAATTTTGATACATCTCCGTGTACACCAGGTTGTGTCTGCTGTACCAAGACACAACACAACACAACGATAACCTCTACCACAACAAGCCCAGAATCGACAACTACTATCTCTAGCACTTTATCCACCAGCACATCGACCACTACCACCACAACATCGACCACTTCCACCATTACATCGACCACTACCCCCACTAGCACTACATCGACAACTGCCACCACTAGTACTACATCGATTACTACCACCCCCAGCACGACATCGACTACCACCAACACTACATCGACTACCACCAGCACTACATCGACTACCACCAGCACTACATCGACTACCACCAGCACTACATCGACTACCACCAGCACTACATCGACCAGGAGAACCTCCAAGACATCATCGACCACTACACCAACTGGCAGTACATCGACCACTACAATCACTAGTACTACATCGACTAATACAACCACCAGCACTACATCGATCACCACAACCACCTTACCAACAACTAACACCACAAGTACTACTTCAACAACTACCACCACTAGCAGTACATTGACCACTACCACCACCAGCATTTCATCGACAACTTCAACCACTACCACCACCAGCATTTCATCGACAACTTCAACCACTACTACTTCGACAACTACCACCACAACTACTACTTCGACAACAACCACCACCACCCCAATACCTACTTCGACCACTAGTGCCACACATAAAGCTTGTCACTTTATCGACAGTGACGAGCACCATTTTATTCATGGTAAGAAAAGATGCATAACCAAATGTATTCCTAAAGAGATGGCAGCCATTAAATGTGGAAACAATTTTGATACATCTCCGTGTACACCAGGTTGTGTCTGCTGTACCAAGACACAACACAACACAACGATAACCTCTACCACAACAAGCCCAGAATCGACAACTACTATCTCTAGCACTTTATCCACCAGCACATCGACCACTACCACCACAACATCGACCACTTCCACCATTACATCGACCACTACCCCCACTAGCACTACATCGACAACTGCCACCACTAGTACTACATCGATTACTACCACCCCCAGCACGACATCGACTACCACCAACACTACATCGACTACCACCAGCACTACATCGACTACCACCAGCACTACATCGACTACCACCAGCACTACATCGACTACCACCAGCACTACATCGACCAGGAGAACCTCCAAGACATCATCGACCACTACACCAACTGGCAGTACATCGACCACTACAATCACTAGTACTACATCGACTAATACAACCACCAGCACTACATCGATCACCACAACCACCATTACCAACAACTAACACCACAAGTACTACTTCAACAACTACCACCACTAGCAGTACATTGACCACTACCACCACCAGCATTTCATCGACAACTTCAACCACTACCACCACCAGCATTTCATCGACAACTTCAACCACTACTACTTCGACAACTACCACCACAACTACTACTTCGACAACAACCACCACCACCCCAATACCTACTTCGACCACTAGTGCCACACATAAAGCTTGTCACTTTATCGACAGTGACGAGCACCATTTTATTCATGGTAAGAAAAGATGCATAACCAAATGTATTCCTAAAGAGATGGCAGCCATTAAATGTGGAAACAATTTTGATACATCTCCGTGTACACCAGGTTGTGTCTGCTGTACCAAGACACAACACAACACAACGATAACCTCTACCACAACAAGCCCAGAATCGACAACTACTATCTCTAGCACTTTATCCACCAGCACATCGACCACTACCACCACAACATCGACCACTTCCACCATTACATCGACCACTACCCCCACTAGCACTACATCGACAACTGCCACCACTAGTACTACATCGATTACTACCACCCCCAGCACGACATCGACTAACCACCAACACTACATCGACTACCACCAGCACTACATCGACTACCACCAGCACTACATCGACTACCACCAGCACTACATCGACTACCACCAGCACTACATCGACCAGGAGAACCTCCAAGACATCATCGACCACTACACCAACTGGCAGTACATCGACCACTACAATCACTAGTACTACATCGACTAATACAACCACCAGCACTACATCGATCACCACAACCACCATACCAACAACTAACACCACAAGTACTACTTCAACAACTACCACCACTAGCAGTACATTGACCACTACCACCACCAGCATTTCATCGACAACTTCAACCACTACCACCACCAGCATTTCATCGACAACTTCAACCACTACTACTTCGACAACTACCACCACAACTACTACTTCGACAACAACCACCACCACCCCAATACCTACTTCGACCACTAGTGCCACACATAAAGCTTGTCACTTTATCGACAGTGACGAGCACCATTTTATTCATGGTAAGAAAAGATGCATAACCAAATGTATTCCTAAAGAGATGGCAGCCATTAAATGTGGAAACAATTTTGATACATCTCCGTGTACACCAGGTTGTGTCTGCTGTACCAAGACACAACACAACACAACGATAACCTCTACCACAACAAGCCCAGAATCGACAACTACTATCTCTAGCACTTTATCCACCAGCACATCGACCACTACCACCACAACATCGACCACTTCCACCATTACATCGACCACTACCCCCACTAGCACTACATCGACAACTGCCACCACTAGTACTACATCGATTACTACCACCCCCAGCACGACATCGACTACCACCAACACTACATCGACTACCACCAGCACTACATCGACTACCACCAGCACTACATCGACTACCACCAGCACTACATCGACTACCACCAGCACTACATCGACCAGGAGAACCTCCAAGACATCATCGACCACTACACCAACTGGCAGTACATCGACCACTACAATCACTAGTACTACATCGACTAATACAACCACCAGCACTACATCGATCACCACAACCACCTTACCAACAACTAACACCACAAGTACTACTTCAACAACTACCACCACTAGCAGTACATTGACCACTACCACCACCAGCATTTCATCGACAACTTCAACCACTACCACCACCAGCATTTCATCGACAACTTCAACCACTACTACTTCGACAACTACCACCACAACTACTACTTCGACAACAACCACCACCACCCCAATACCTACTTCGACCACTAGTGCCACACATAAAGCTTGTCACTTTATCGACAGTGACGAGCACCATTTTATTCATGGTAAGAAAAGATGCATAACCAAATGTATTCCTAAAGAGATGGCAGCCATTAAATGTGGAAACAATTTTGATACATCTCCGTGTACACCAGGTTGTGTCTGCTGTACCAAGACACAACACAACACAACGATAACCTCTACCACAACAAGCCCAGAATCGACAACTACTATCTCTAGCACTTTATCCACCAGCACATCGACCACTACCACCACAACATCGACCACTTCCACCATTACATCGACCACTACCCCCACTAGCACTACATCGACAACTGCCACCACTAGTACTACATCGATTACTACCACCCCCAGCACGACATCGACTACCACCAACACTACATCGACTACCACCAGCACTACATCGACTACCACCAGCACTACATCGACTACCACCAGCACTACATCGACTACCACCAGCACTACATCGACCAGGAGAACCTCCAAGACATCATCGACCACTACACCAACTGGCAGTACATCGACCACTACAATCACTAGTACTACATCGACTAATACAACCACCAGCACTACATCGATCACCACAACCACCATTACCAACAACTAACACCACAAGTACTACTTCAACAACTACCACCACTAGCAGTACATTGACCACTACCACCACCAGCATTTCATCGACAACTTCAACCACTACCACCACCAGCATTTCATCGACAACTTCAACCACTACTACTTCGACAACTACCACCACAACTACTACTTCGACAACAACCACCACCACCCCAATACCTACTTCGACCACTAGTGCCACACATAAAGCTTGTCACTTTATCGACAGTGACGAGCACCATTTTATTCATGGTAAGAAAAGATGCATAACCAAATGTATTCCTAAAGAGATGGCAGCCATTAAATGTGGAAACAATTTTGATACATCTCCGTGTACACCAGGTTGTGTCTGCTGTACCAAGACACAACACAACACAACGATAACCTCTACCACAACAAGCCCAGAATCGACAACTACTATCTCTAGCACTTTATCCACCAGCACATCGACCACTACCACCACAACATCGACCACTTCCACCTATTACATCGACCACTACCCCCACTAGCACTACATCGACAACTGCCACCACTAGTACTACATCCGATTACTACCACCCCCAGCACGACATCGACTACCACCAACACTACATCGACTACCACCAGCACTACATCGACTACCACCAGCACTACATCGACTACCACCAGCACTACATCGACTACCACCAGCACTACATCGACCAGGAGAACCTCCAAGACATCATCGACCACTACACCAACTGGCAGTACATCGACCACTACAATCACTAGTACTACATCGACTAATACAACCACCAGCACTACATCGATCACCACAACCACCTTACCAACAACTAACACCACAAGTACTACTTCAACAACTACCACCACTAGCAGTACATTGACCACTACCACCACCAGCATTTCATCGACAACTTCAACCACTACCACCACCAGCATTTCATCGACAACTTCAACCACTACTACTTCGACAACTACCACCACAACTACTACTTCGACAACAACCACCACCACCCCAATACCTACTTCGACCACTAGTGCCACACATAAAGCTTGTCACTTTATCGACAGTGACGAGCACCATTTTATTCATGGTAAGAAAAGATGCATAACCAAATGTATTCCTAAAGAGATGGCAGCCATTAAATGTGGAAACAATTTTGATACATCTCCGTGTACACCAGGTTGTGTCTGCTGTACCAAGACACAACACAACACAACGATAACCTCTACCACAACAAGCCCAGAATCGACAACTACTATCTCTAGCACTTTATCCACCAGCACATCGACCACTACCACCACAACATCGACCACTTCCACCTATTACATCGACCACTACCCCCACTAGCACTACATCGACAACTGCCACCACTAGTACTACATCGATTACTACCACCCCCAGCACGACATCGACTACCACCAACACTACATCGACTACCACCAGCACTACATCGACTACCACCAGCACTACATCGACTACCACCAGCACTACATCGACTACCACCAGCACTACATCGACCAGGAGAACCTCCAAGACATCATCGACCACTACACCAACTGGCAGTACATCGACCACTACAATCACTAGTACTACATCGACTAATACAACCACCAGCACTACATCGATCACCACAACCACCATACCAACAACTAACACCACAAGTACTACTTCAACAACTACCACCACTAGCAGTACATTGACCACTACCACCACCAGCATTTCATCGACAACTTCAACCACTACCACCACCAGCATTTCATCGACAACTTCAACCACTACTACTTCGACAACTACCACCACAACTACTACTTCGACAACAACCACCACCACCCCAATACCTACTTCGACCACTAGTGCCACACATAAAGCTTGTCACTTTATCGACAGTGACGAGCACCATTTTATTCATGGTAAGAAAAGATGCATAACCAAATGTATTCCTAAAGAGATGGCAGCCATTAAATGTGGAAACAATTTTGATACATCTCCGTGTACACCAGGTTGTGTCTGCTGTACCAAGACACAACACAACACAACGATAACCTCTACCACAACAAGCCCAGAATCGACAACTACTATCTCTAGCACTTTATCCACCAGCACATCGACCACTACCACCACAACATCGACCACTTCCACCATTACATCGACCACTACCCCCACTAGCACTACATCGACAACTGCCACCACTAGTACTACATCGATTACTACCACCCCCAGCACGACATCGACAACCACCAACACTACATCGACTACCACCAGCACTACATCGACTACCACCAGCACTACATCGACTACCACCAGCACTACATCGACTACCACCAGCACTACATCGACCAGGAGAACCTCCAAGACATCATCGACCACTACACCAACTGGCAGTACATCGACCACTACAATCACTAGTACTACATCGACTAATACAACCACCAGCACTACATCGATCACCACAACCACCATTACCAACAACTAACACCACAAGTACTACTTCAACAACTACCACCACTAGCAGTACATTGACCACTACCACCACCAGCATTTCATCGACAACTTCAACCACTACCACCACCAGCATTTCATCGACAACTTCAACCACTACTACTTCGACAACTACCACCACAACTACTACTTCGACAACAACCACCACCACCCCAATACCTACTTCGACCACTAGTGCCACACATAAAGCTTGTCACTTTATCGACAGTGACGAGCACCATTTTATTCATGGTAAGAAAAGATGCATAACCAAATGTATTCCTAAAGAGATGGCAGCCATTAAATGTGGAAACAATTTTGATACATCTCCGTGTACACCAGGTTGTGTCTGCTGTACCAAGACACAACACAACACAACGATAACCTCTACCACAACAAGCCCAGAATCGACAACTACTATCTCTAGCACTTTATCCACCAGCACATCGACCACTACCACCACAACATCGACCACTTCCACCATTACATCGACCACTACCCCCACTAGCACTACATCGACAACTGCCACCACTAGTACTACATCGATTACTACCACCCCCAGCACGACATCGACAACCACCAACACTACATCGACTACCACCAGCACTACATCGACTACCACCAGCACTACATCGACTACCACCAGCACTACATCGACTACCACCAGCACTACATCGACCAGGAGAACCTCCAAGACATCATCGACCACTACACCAACTGGCAGTACATCGACCACTACAATCACTAGTACTACATCGACTAATACAACCACCAGCACTACATCGATCACCACAACCACCATACCAACAACTAACACCACAAGTACTACTTCAACAACTACCACCACTAGCAGTACATTGACCACTACCACCACCAGCATTTCATCGACAACTTCAACCACTACCACCACCAGCATTTCATCGACAACTTCAACCACTACTACTTCGACAACTACCACCACAACTACTACTTCGACAACAACCACCACCACCCCAATACCTACTTCGACCACTAGTGCCACACATAAAGCTTGTCACTTTATCGACAGTGACGAGCACCATTTTATTCATGGTAAGAAAAGATGCATAACCAAATGTATTCCTAAAGAGATGGCAGCCATTAAATGTGGAAACAATTTTGATACATCTCCGTGTACACCAGGTTGTGTCTGCTGTACCAAGACACAACACAACACAACGATAACCTCTACCACAACAAGCCCAGAATCGACAACTACTATCTCTAGCACTTTATCCACCAGCACATCGACCACTACCACCACAACATCGACCACTTCCACCATTACATCGACCACTACCCCCACTAGCACTACATCGACAACTGCCACCACTAGTACTACATCGATTACTACCACCCCCAGCACGACATCGACTAACCACCAACACTACATCGACTACCACCAGCACTACATCGACTACCACCAGCACTACATCGACTACCACCAGCACTACATCGACTACCACCAGCACTACATCGACCAGGAGAACCTCCAAGACATCATCGACCACTACACCAACTGGCAGTACATCGACCACTACAATCACTAGTACTACATCGACTAATACAACCACCAGCACTACATCGATCACCACAACCACCTTACCAACAACTAACACCACAAGTACTACTTCAACAACTACCACCACTAGCAGTACATTGACCACTACCACCACCAGCATTTCATCGACAACTTCAACCACTACCACCACCAGCATTTCATCGACAACTTCAACCACTACTACTTCGACAACTACCACCACAACTACTACTTCGACAACAACCACCACCACCCCAATACCTACTTCGACCACTAGTGCCACACATAAAGCTTGTCACTTTATCGACAGTGACGAGCACCATTTTATTCATGGTAAGAAAAGATGCATAACCAAATGTATTCCTAAAGAGATGGCAGCCATTAAATGTGGAAACAATTTTGATACATCTCCGTGTACACCAGGTTGTGTCTGCTGTACCAAGACACAACACAACACAACGATAACCTCTACCACAACAAGCCCAGAATCGACAACTACTATCTCTAGCACTTTATCCACCAGCACATCGACCACTACCACCACAACATCGACCACTTCCACCATTACATCGACCACTACCCCCACTAGCACTACATCGACAACTGCCACCACTAGTACTACATCGATTACTACCACCCCCAGCACGACATCGACTACCACCAACACTACATCGACTACCACCAGCACTACATCGACTACCACCAGCACTACATCGACTACCACCAGCACTACATCGACTACCACCAGCACTACATCGACCAGGAGAACCTCCAAGACATCATCGACCACTACACCAACTGGCAGTACATCGACCACTACAATCACTAGTACTACATCGACTAATACAACCACCAGCACTACATCGATCACCACAACCACCATACCAACAACTAACACCACAAGTACTACTTCAACAACTACCACCACTAGCAGTACATTGACCACTACCACCACCAGCATTTCATCGACAACTTCAACCACTACCACCACCAGCATTTCATCGACAACTTCAACCACTACTACTTCGACAACTACCACCACAACTACTACTTCGACAACAACCACCACCACCCCAATACCTACTTCGACCACTAGTGCCACACATAAAGCTTGTCACTTTATCGACAGTGACGAGCACCATTTTATTCATGGTAAGAAAAGATGCATAACCAAATGTATTCCTAAAGAGATGGCAGCCATTAAATGTGGAAACAATTTTGATACATCTCCGTGTACACCAGGTTGTGTCTGCTGTACCAAGACACAACACAACACAACGATAACCTCTACCACAACAAGCCCAGAATCGACAACTACTATCTCTAGCACTTTATCCACCAGCACATCGACCACTACCACCACAACATCGACCACTTCCACCATTACATCGACCACTACCCCCACTAGCACTACATCGACAACTGCCACCACTAGTACTACATCGATTACTACCACCCCCAGCACGACATCGACTACCACCAACACTACATCGACTACCACCAGCACTACATCGACTACCACCAGCACTACATCGACTACCACCAGCACTACATCGACTACCACCAGCACTACATCGACCAGGAGAACCTCCAAGACATCATCGACCACTACACCAACTGGCAGTACATCGACCACTACAATCACTAGTACTACATCGACTAATACAACCACCAGCACTACATCGATCACCACAACCACCTTACCAACAACTAACACCACAAGTACTACTTCAACAACTACCACCACTAGCAGTACATTGACCACTACCACCACCAGCATTTCATCGACAACTTCAACCACTACCACCACCAGCATTTCATCGACAACTTCAACCACTACTACTTCGACAACTACCACCACAACTACTACTTCGACAACAACCACCACCACCCCAATACCTACTTCGACCACTAGTGCCACACATAAAGCTTGTCACTTTATCGACAGTGACGAGCACCATTTTATTCATGGTAAGAAAAGATGCATAACCAAATGTATTCCTAAAGAGATGGCAGCCATTAAATGTGGAAACAATTTTGATACATCTCCGTGTACACCAGGTTGTGTCTGCTGTACCAAGACACAACACAACACAACGATAACCTCTACCACAACAAGCCCAGAATCGACAACTACTATCTCTAGCACTTTATCCACCAGCACATCGACCACTACCACCACAACATCGACCACTTCCACTATTACATCGACCACTACCCCCACTAGCACTACATCGACAACTGCCACCACTAGTACTACATCCATTACTACCACCCCCAGCACGACATCGACTACCACCAACACTACATCGACTACCACCAGCACTACATCGACTACCACCAGCACTACATCGACTACCACCAGCACTACATCGACTACCACCAGCACTACATCGACCAGGAGAACCTCCAAGACATCATCGACCACTACACCAACTGGCAGTACATCGACCACTACAATCACTAGTACTACATCGACTAATACAACCACCAGCACTACATCGATCACCACAACCACCATTACCAACAACTAACACCACAAGTACTACTTCAACAACTACCACCACTAGCAGTACATTGACCACTACCACCACCAGCATTTCATCGACAACTTCAACCACTACCACCACCAGCATTTCATCGACAACTTCAACCACTACTACTTCGACAACTACCACCACAACTACTACTTCGACAACAACCACCACCACCCCAATACCTACTTCGACCACTAGTGCCACACATAAAGCTTGTCACTTTATCGACAGTGACGAGCACCATTTTATTCATGGTAAGAAAAGATGCATAACCAAATGTATTCCTAAAGAGATGGCAGCCATTAAATGTGGAAACAATTTTGATACATCTCCGTGTACACCAGGTTGTGTCTGCTGTACCAAGACACAACACAACACAACGATAACCTCTACCACAACAAGCCCAGAATCGACAACTACTATCTCTAGCACTTTATCCACCAGCACATCGACCACTACCACCACAACATCGACCACTTCCACTATTACATCGACCACTACCCCCACTAGCACTACATCGACAACTGCCACCACTAGTACTACATCCGATTACTACCACCCCCAGCACGACATCGACTACCACCAACACTACATCGACTACCACCAGCACTACATCGACTACCACCAGCACTACATCGACTACCACCAGCACTACATCGACTACCACCAGCACTACATCGACCAGGAGAACCTCCAAGACATCATCGACCACTACACCAACTGGCAGTACATCGACCACTACAATCACTAGTACTACATCGACTAATACAACCACCAGCACTACATCGATCACCACAACCACCATTACCAACAACTAACACCACAAGTACTACTTCAACAACTACCACCACTAGCAGTACATTGACCACTACCACCACCAGCATTTCATCGACAACTTCAACCACTACCACCACCAGCATTTCATCGACAACTTCAACCACTACTACTTCGACAACTACCACCACAACTACTACTTCGACAACAACCACCACCACCCCAATACCTACTTCGACCACTAGTGCCACACATAAAGCTTGTCACTTTATCGACAGTGACGAGCACCATTTTATTCATGGTAAGAAAAGATGCATAACCAAATGTATTCCTAAAGAGATGGCAGCCATTAAATGTGGAAACAATTTTGATACATCTCCGTGTACACCAGGTTGTGTCTGCTGTACCAAGACACAACACAACACAACGATAACCTCTACCACAACAAGCCCAGAATCGACAACTACTATCTCTAGCACTTTATCCACCAGCACATCGACCACTACCACCACAACATCGACCACTTCCACCATTACATCGACCACTACCCCCACTAGCACTACATCGACAACTGCCACCACTAGTACTACATCGATTGCTACCACCCCCAGCACGACATCGACAACCACCAACACTACATCGACTACCACCAGCACTACATCGACTACCACCAGCACTACATCGACTACCACCAGCACTACATCGACTACCACCAGCACTACATCGACCAGGAGAACCTCCAAGACATCATCGACCACTACACCAACTGGCAGTACATCGACCACTACAATCACTAGTACTACATCGACTAATACAACCACCAGCACTACATCGATCACCACAACCACCATACCAACAACTAACACCACAAGTACTACTTCAACAACTACCACCACTAGCAGTACATTGACCACTACCACCACCAGCATTTCATCGACAACTTCAACCACTACCACCACCAGCATTTCATCGACAACTTCAACCACTACTACTTCGACAACTACCACCACAACTACTACTTCGACAACAACCACCACCACCCCAATACCTACTTCGACCACTAGTGCCACACATAAAGCTTGTCACTTTATCGACAGTGACGAGCACCATTTTATTCATGGTAAGAAAAGATGCATAACCAAATGTATTCCTAAAGAGATGGCAGCCATTAAATGTGGAAACAATTTTGATACATCTCCGTGTACACCAGGTTGTGTCTGCTGTACCAAGACACAACACAACACAACGATAACCTCTACCACAACAAGCCCAGAATCGACAACTACTATCTCTAGCACTTTATCCACCAGCACATCGACCACTACCACCACAACATCGACCACTTCCACCATTACATCGACCACTACCCCCACTAGCACTACATCGACAACTGCCACCACTAGTACTACATCGATTACTACCACCCCCAGCACGACATCGACAACCACCAACACTACATCGACTACCACCAGCACTACATCGACTACCACCAGCACTACATCGACTACCACCAGCACTACATCGACTACCACCAGCACTACATCGACCAGGAGAACCTCCAAGACATCATCGACCACTACACCAACTGGCAGTACATCGACCACTACAATCACTAGTACTACATCGACTAATACAACCACCAGCACTACATCGATCACCACAACCACCATACCAACAACTAACACCACAAGTACTACTTCAACAACTACCACCACTAGCAGTACATTGACCACTACCACCACCAGCATTTCATCGACAACTTCAACCACTACCACCACCAGCATTTCATCGACAACTTCAACCACTACTACTTCGACAACTACCACCACAACTACTACTTCGACAACAACCACCACCACCCCAATACCTACTTCGACCACTAGTGCCACACATAAAGCTTGTCACTTTATCGACAGTGACGAGCACCATTTTATTCATGGTAAGAAAAGATGCATAACCAAATGTATTCCTAAAGAGATGGCAGCCATTAAATGTGGAAACAATTTTGATACATCTCCGTGTACACCAGGTTGTGTCTGCTGTACCAAGACACAACACAACACAACGATAACCTCTACCACAACAAGCCCAGAATCGACAACTACTATCTCTAGCACTTTATCCACCAGCACATCGACCACTACCACCACAACATCGACCACTTCCACCATTACATCGACCACTACCCCCACTAGCACTACATCGACAACTGCCACCACTAGTACTACATCGATTACTACCACCCCCAGCACGACATCGACTACCACCAACACTACATCGACTACCACCAGCACTACATCGACTACCACCAGCACTACATCGACTACCACCAGCACTACATCGACTACCACCAGCACTACATCGACCAGGAGAACCTCCAAGACATCATCGACCACTACACCAACTGGCAGTACATCGACCACTACAATCACTAGTACTACATCGACTAATACAACCACCAGCACTACATCGATCACCACAACCACCTTACCAACAACTAACACCACAAGTACTACTTCAACAACTACCACCACTAGCAGTACATTGACCACTACCACCACCAGCATTTCATCGACAACTTCAACCACTACCACCACCAGCATTTCATCGACAACTTCAACCACTACTACTTCGACAACTACCACCACAACTACTACTTCGACAACAACCACCACCACCCCAATACCTACTTCGACCACTAGTGCCACACATAAAGCTTGTCACTTTATCGACAGTGACGAGCACCATTTTATTCATGGTAAGAAAAGATGCATAACCAAATGTATTCCTAAAGAGATGGCAGCCATTAAATGTGGAAACAATTTTGATACATCTCCGTGTACACCAGGTTGTGTCTGCTGTACCAAGACACAACACAACACAACGATAACCTCTACCACAACAAGCCCAGAATCGACAACTACTATCTCTAGCACTTTATCCACCAGCACATCGACCACTACCACCACAACATCGACCACTTCCACCATTACATCGACCACTACCCCCACTAGCACTACATCGACAACTGCCACCACTAGTACTACATCGATTACTACCACCCCCAGCACGACATCGACTACCACCAACACTACATCGACTACCACCAGCACTACATCGACTACCACCAGCACTACATCGACTACCACCAGCACTACATCGACTACCACCAGCACTACATCGACCAGGAGAACCTCCAAGACATCATCGACCACTACACCAACTGGCAGTACATCGACCACTACAATCACTAGTACTACATCGACTAATACAACCACCAGCACTACATCGATCACCACAACCACCTTACCAACAACTAACACCACAAGTACTACTTCAACAACTACCACCACTAGCAGTACATTGACCACTACCACCACCAGCATTTCATCGACAACTTCAACCACTACCACCACCAGCATTTCATCGACAACTTCAACCACTACTACTTCGACAACTACCACCACAACTACTACTTCGACAACAACCACCACCACCCCAATACCTACTTCGACCACTAGTGCCACACATAAAGCTTGTCACTTTATCGACAGTGACGAGCACCATTTTATTCATGGTAAGAAAAGATGCATAACCAAATGTATTCCTAAAGAGATGGCAGCCATTAAATGTGGAAACAATTTTGATACATCTCCGTGTACACCAGGTTGTGTCTGCTGTACCAAGACACAACACAACACAACGATAACCTCTACCACAACAAGCCCAGAATCGACAACTACTATCTCTAGCACTTTATCCACCAGCACATCGACCACTACCACCACAACATCGACCACTTCCACTATTACATCGACCACTACCCCCACTAGCACTACATCGACAACTGCCACCACTAGTACTACATCGATTACTACCACCCCCAGCACGACATCGACTACCACCAACACTACATCGACTACCACCAGCACTACATCGACTACCACCAGCACTACATCGACTACCACCAGCACTACATCGACTACCACCAGCACTACATCGACCAGGAGAACCTCCAAGACATCATCGACCACTACACCAACTGGCAGTACATCGACCACTACAATCACTAGTACTACATCGACTAATACAACCACCAGCACTACATCGATCACCACAACCACCTTACCAACAACTAACACCACAAGTACTACTTCAACAACTACCACCACTAGCAGTACATTGACCACTACCACCACCAGCATTTCATCGACAACTTCAACCACTACCACCACCAGCATTTCATCGACAACTTCAACCACTACTACTTCGACAACTACCACCACAACTACTACTTCGACAACAACCACCACCACCCCAATACCTACTTCGACCACTAGTGCCACACATAAAGCTTGTCACTTTATCGACAGTGACGAGCACCATTTTATTCATGGTAAGAAAAGATGCATAACCAAATGTATTCCTAAAGAGATGGCAGCCATTAAATGTGGAAACAATTTTGATACATCTCCGTGTACACCAGGTTGTGTCTGCTGTACCAAGACACAACACAACACAACGATAACCTCTACCACAACAAGCCCAGAATCGACAACTACTATCTCTAGCACTTTATCCACCAGCACATCGACCACTACCACCACAACATCGACCACTTCCACTAATACATCGACCACTACCCCCACTAGCACTACATTGACAACTGCCACCACTAGTACTACATCGATTACTACCACCCCCAGCACGACATCGACTACCACCAACACTACATCGACTACCACCAGCACTACATCGACTACCACCAGCACTACATCGACTACCACCAGCACTACATCGACTACCACCAGCACTACATCGACCAGGAGAACCTCCAAGACATCATCGACCACTACACCAACTGGCAGTACATCGACCACTACAATCACTAGTACTACATCGACTAATACAACCACCAGCACTACATCGATCACCACAACCACCATACCAACAACTAACACCACAAGTACTACTTCAACAACTACCACCACTAGCAGTACATTGACCACTACCACCACCAGCATTTCATCGACAACTTCAACCACTACCACCACCAGCATTTCATCGACAACTTCAACCACTACTACTTCGACAACTACCACCACAACTACTACTTCGACAACAACCACCACCACCCCAATACCTACTTCGACCACTAGTGCCACACATAAAGCTTGTCACTTTATCGACAGTGACGAGCACCATTTTATTCATGGTAAGAAAAGATGCATAACCAAATGTATTCCTAAAGAGATGGCAGCCATTAAATGTGGAAACAATTTTGATACATCTCCGTGTACACCAGGTTGTGTCTGCTGTACCAAGACACAACACAACACAACGATAACCTCTACCACAACAAGCCCAGAATCGACAACTACTATCTCTAGCACTTTATCCACCAGCACATCGACCACTACCACCACAACATCGACCACTTCCACCATTACATCGACCACTACCCCCACTAGCACTACATCGACAACTGCCACCACTAGTACTACATCGATTACTACCACCCCCAGCACGACATCGACAACCACCAACACTACATCGACTACCACCAGCACTACATCGACTACCACCAGCACTACATCGACTACCACCAGCACTACATCGACTACCACCAGCACTACATCGACCAGGAGAACCTCCAAGACATCATCGACCACTACACCAACTGGCAGTACATCGACCACTACAATCACTAGTACTACATCGACTAATACAACCACCAGCACTACATCGATCACCACAACCACCATTACCAACAACTAACACCACAAGTACTACTTCAACAACTACCACCACTAGCAGTACATTGACCACTACCACCACCAGCATTTCATCGACAACTTCAACCACTACCACCACCAGCATTTCATCGACAACTTCAACCACTACTACTTCGACAACTACCACCACAACTACTACTTCGACAACAACCACCACCACCCCAATACCTACTTCGACCACTAGTGCCACACATAAAGCTTGTCACTTTATCGACAGTGACGAGCACCATTTTATTCATGGTAAGAAAAGATGCATAACCAAATGTATTCCTAAAGAGATGGCAGCCATTAAATGTGGAAACAATTTTGATACATCTCCGTGTACACCAGGTTGTGTCTGCTGTACCAAGACACAACACAACACAACGATAACCTCTACCACAACAAGCCCAGAATCGACAACTACTATCTCTAGCACTTTATCCACCAGCACATCGACCACTACCACCACAACATCGACCACTTCCACCATTACATCGACCACTACCCCCACTAGCACTACATCGACAACTGCCACCACTAGTACTACATCGATTACTACCACCCCCAGCACGACATCGACTACCACCAACACTACATCGACTACCACCAGCACTACATCGACTACCACCAGCACTACATCGACTACCACCAGCACTACATCGACTACCACCAGCACTACATCGACCAGGAGAACCTCCAAGACATCATCGACCACTACACCAACTGGCAGTACATCGACCACTACAATCACTAGTACTACATCGACTAATACAACCACCAGCACTACATCGATCACCACAACCACCATACCAACAACTAACACCACAAGTACTACTTCAACAACTACCACCACTAGCAGTACATTGACCACTACCACCACCAGCATTTCATCGACAACTTCAACCACTACCACCACCAGCATTTCATCGACAACTTCAACCACTACTACTTCGACAACTACCACCACAACTACTACTTCGACAACAACCACCACCACCCCAATACCTACTTCGACCACTAGTGCCACACATAAAGCTTGTCACTTTATCGACAGTGACGAGCACCATTTTATTCATGGTAAGAAAAGATGCATAACCAAATGTATTCCTAAAGAGATGGCAGCCATTAAATGTGGAAACAATTTTGATACATCTCCGTGTACACCAGGTTGTGTCTGCTGTACCAAGACACAACACAACACAACGATAACCTCTACCACAACAAGCCCAGAATCGACAACTACTATCTCTAGCACTTTATCCACCAGCACATCGACCACTACCACCACAACATCGACCACTTCCACCATTACATCGACCACTACCCCCACTAGCACTACATCGACAACTGCCACCACTAGTACTACATCGATTACTACCACCCCCAGCACGACATCGACTACCACCAACACTACATCGACTACCACCAGCACTACATCGACTACCACCAGCACTACATCGACTACCACCAGCACTACATCGACTACCACCAGCACTACATCGACCAGGAGAACCTCCAAGACATCATCGACCACTACACCAACTGGCAGTACATCGACCACTACAATCACTAGTACTACATCGACTAATACAACCACCAGCACTACATCGATCACCACAACCACCATTACCAACAACTAACACCACAAGTACTACTTCAACAACTACCACCACTAGCAGTACATTGACCACTACCACCACCAGCATTTCATCGACAACTTCAACCACTACCACCACCAGCATTTCATCGACAACTTCAACCACTACTACTTCGACAACTACCACCACAACTACTACTTCGACAACAACCACCACCACCCCAATACCTACTTCGACCACTAGTGCCACACATAAAGCTTGTCACTTTATCGACAGTGACGAGCACCATTTTATTCATGGTAAGAAAAGATGCATAACCAAATGTATTCCTAAAGAGATGGCAGCCATTAAATGTGGAAACAATTTTGATACATCTCCGTGTACACCAGGTTGTGTCTGCTGTACCAAGACACAACACAACACAACGATAACCTCTACCACAACAAGCCCAGAATCGACAACTACTATCTCTAGCACTTTATCCACCAGCACATCGACCACTACCACCACAACATCGACCACTTCCACTATTACATCGACCACTACCCCCACTAGCACTACATCGACAACTGCCACCACTAGTACTACATCCATTACTACCACCCCCAGCACGACATCGACTACCACCAACACTACATCGACTACCACCAGCACTACATCGACTACCACCAGCACTACATCGACTACCACCAGCACTACATCGACTACCACCAGCACTACATCGACCAGGAGAACCTCCAAGACATCATCGACCACTACACCAACTGGCAGTACATCGACCACTACAATCACTAGTACTACATCGACTAATACAACCACCAGCACTACATCGATCACCACAACCACCATACCAACAACTAACACCACAAGTACTACTTCAACAACTACCACCACTAGCAGTACATTGACCACTACCACCACCAGCATTTCATCGACAACTTCAACCACTACCACCACCAGCATTTCATCGACAACTTCAACCACTACTACTTCGACAACTACCACCACAACTACTACTTCGACAACAACCACCACCACCCCAATACCTACTTCGACCACTAGTGCCACACATAAAGCTTGTCACTTTATCGACAGTGACGAGCACCATTTTATTCATGGTAAGAAAAGATGCATAACCAAATGTATTCCTAAAGAGATGGCAGCCATTAAATGTGGAAACAATTTTGATACATCTCCGTGTACACCAGGTTGTGTCTGCTGTACCAAGACACAACACAACACAACGATAACCTCTACCACAACAAGCCCAGAATCGACAACTACTATCTCTAGCACTTTATCCACCAGCACATCGACCACTACCACCACAACATCGACCACTTCCACCATTACATCGACCACTACCCCCACTAGCACTACATCGACAACTGCCACCACTAGTACTACATCGATTACTACCACCCCCAGCACGACATCGACAACCACCAACACTACATCGACTACCACCAGCACTACATCGACTACCACCAGCACTACATCGACTACCACCAGCACTACATCGACTACCACCAGCACTACATCGACCAGGAGAACCTCCAAGACATCATCGACCACTACACCAACTGGCAGTACATCGACCACTACAATCACTAGTACTACATCGACTAATACAACCACCAGCACTACATCGATCACCACAACCACCTTACCAACAACTAACACCACAAGTACTACTTCAACAACTACCACCACTAGCAGTACATTGACCACTACCACCACCAGCATTTCATCGACAACTTCAACCACTACCACCACCAGCATTTCATCGACAACTTCAACCACTACTACTTCGACAACTACCACCACAACTACTACTTCGACAACAACCACCACCACCCCAATACCTACTTCGACCACTAGTGCCACACATAAAGCTTGTCACTTTATCGACAGTGACGAGCACCATTTTATTCATGGTAAGAAAAGATGCATAACCAAATGTATTCCTAAAGAGATGGCAGCCATTAAATGTGGAAACAATTTTGATACATCTCCGTGTACACCAGGTTGTGTCTGCTGTACCAAGACACAACACAACACAACGATAACCTCTACCACAACAAGCCCAGAATCGACAACTACTATCTCTAGCACTTTATCCACCAGCACATCGACCACTACCACCACAACATCGACCACTTCCACTAATTACATCGACCACTACCCCCACTAGCACTACATCGACAACTGCCACCACTAGTACTACATCCGATTACTACCACCCCCAGCACGACATCGACTACCACCAACACTACATCGACTACCACCAGCACTACATCGACTACCACCAGCACTACATCGACTACCACCAGCACTACATCGACTACCACCAGCACTACATCGACCAGGAGAACCTCCAAGACATCATCGACCACTACACCAACTGGCAGTACATCGACCACTACAATCACTAGTACTACATCGACTAATACAACCACCAGCACTACATCGATCACCACAACCACCATACCAACAACTAACACCACAAGTACTACTTCAACAACTACCACCACTAGCAGTACATTGACCACTACCACCACCAGCATTTCATCGACAACTTCAACCACTACCACCACCAGCATTTCATCGACAACTTCAACCACTACTACTTCGACAACTACCACCACAACTACTACTTCGACAACAACCACCACCACCCCAATACCTACTTCGACCACTAGTGCCACACATAAAGCTTGTCACTTTATCGACAGTGACGAGCACCATTTTATTCATGGTAAGAAAAGATGCATAACCAAATGTATTCCTAAAGAGATGGCAGCCATTAAATGTGGAAACAATTTTGATACATCTCCGTGTACACCAGGTTGTGTCTGCTGTACCAAGACACAACACAACACAACGATAACCTCTACCACAACAAGCCCAGAATCGACAACTACTATCTCTAGCACTTTATCCACCAGCACATCGACCACTACCACCACAACATCGACCACTTCCACCATTACATCGACCACTACCCCCACTAGCACTACATCGACAACTGCCACCACTAGTACTACATCGATTACTACCACCCCCAGCACGACATCGACAACCACCAACACTACATCGACTACCACCAGCACTACATCGACTACCACCAGCACTACATCGACTACCACCAGCACTACATCGACTACCACCAGCACTACATCGACCAGGAGAACCTCCAAGACATCATCGACCACTACACCAACTGGCAGTACATCGACCACTACAATCACTAGTACTACATCGACTAATACAACCACCAGCACTACATCGATCACCACAACCACCTTACCAACAACTAACACCACAAGTACTACTTCAACAACTACCACCACTAGCAGTACATTGACCACTACCACCACCAGCATTTCATCGACAACTTCAACCACTACCACCACCAGCATTTCATCGACAACTTCAACCACTACTACTTCGACAACTACCACCACAACTACTACTTCGACAACAACCACCACCACCCCAATACCTACTTCGACCACTAGTGCCACACATAAAGCTTGTCACTTTATCGACAGTGACGAGCACCATTTTATTCATGGTAAGAAAAGATGCATAACCAAATGTATTCCTAAAGAGATGGCAGCCATTAAATGTGGAAACAATTTTGATACATCTCCGTGTACACCAGGTTGTGTCTGCTGTACCAAGACACAACACAACACAACGATAACCTCTACCACAACAAGCCCAGAATCGACAACTACTATCTCTAGCACTTTATCCACCAGCACATCGACCACTACCACCACAACATCGACCACTTCCACTATTACATCGACCACTACCCCCACTAGCACTACATCGACAACTGCCACCACTAGTACTACATCCATTACTACCACCCCCAGCACGACATCGACTACCACCAACACTACATCGACTACCACCAGCACTACATCGACTACCACCAGCACTACATCGACTACCACCAGCACTACATCGACTACCACCAGCACTACATCGACCAGGAGAACCTCCAAGACATCATCGACCACTACACCAACTGGCAGTACATCGACCACTACAATCACTAGTACTACATCGACTAATACAACCACCAGCACTACATCGATCACCACAACCACCATACCAACAACTAACACCACAAGTACTACTTCAACAACTACCACCACTAGCAGTACATTGACCACTACCACCACCAGCATTTCATCGACAACTTCAACCACTACCACCACCAGCATTTCATCGACAACTTCAACCACTACTACTTCGACAACTACCACCACAACTACTACTTCGACAACAACCACCACCACCCCAATACCTACTTCGACCACTAGTGCCACACATAAAGCTTGTCACTTTATCGACAGTGACGAGCACCATTTTATTCATGGTAAGAAAAGATGCATAACCAAATGTATTCCTAAAGAGATGGCAGCCATTAAATGTGGAAACAATTTTGATACATCTCCGTGTACACCAGGTTGTGTCTGCTGTACCAAGACACAACACAACACAACGATAACCTCTACCACAACAAGCCCAGAATCGACAACTACTATCTCTAGCACTTTATCCACCAGCACATCGACCACTACCACCACAACATCGACCACTTCCACCATTACATCGACCACTACCCCCACTAGCACTACATCGACAACTGCCACCACTAGTACTACATCGATTAGCTACCACCCCCAGCACGACATCGACAACCACCAACACTACATCGACTACCACCAGCACTACATCGACTACCACCAGCACTACATCGACTACCACCAGCACTACATCGACTACCACCAGCACTACATCGACCAGGAGAACCTCCAAGACATCATCGACCACTACACCAACTGGCAGTACATCGACCACTACAATCACTAGTACTACATCGACTAATACAACCACCAGCACTACATCGATCACCACAACCACCATACCAACAACTAACACCACAAGTACTACTTCAACAACTACCACCACTAGCAGTACATTGACCACTACCACCACCAGCATTTCATCGACAACTTCAACCACTACCACCACCAGCATTTCATCGACAACTTCAACCACTACTACTTCGACAACTACCACCACAACTACTACTTCGACAACAACCACCACCACCCCAATATCTACTTCGACCACTAGTGCCACACATAAAGCTTGTCACTTTATCGACAGTGACGAGCACCATTTTATTCATGGTAAGAAAAGATGCATAACCAAATGTATTCCTAAAGAGATGGCAGCCATTAAATGTGGAAACAATTTTGATACATCTCCGTGTACACCAGGTTGCGTCTGCTGTACCAAGACACAACACAACACAACGATAACCTCTACCACAACAAGCCCAGAATCGACAACTACTATCTCTAGCACTTTATCCACCAGCACATCGACCACTACCACCACAACATCGACCACTTCCACCATTACATCGACCACTACCCCCACTAGCACTACATCGACAACTGCCACCACTAGTACTACATCGATTACTACCACCCCCAGCACGACATCGACAACCACCAACACTACATCGACTACCACCAGCACTACATCGACTACCACCAGCACTACATCGACTACCACCAGCACTACATCGACCAGGAGAACCTCCAAGACATCATCGACCACTACACCAACTGGCAGTACATCGACCACTACAATCACTAGTACTACATCGACTAATACAACCACCAGCACTACATCGATCACCACAACCACCTTACCAACAACTAACACCACAAGTACTACTTCAACAACTACCACCACTAGCAGTACATTGATCACTACCACCACCAGCATTTCATCGACAACTTCAACCACTACCACCACCAGCATTTCATCGACAACTTCAACCACTACTTCTTCGACAACTACCACCACAACTACTACTTCGACAACAACCACCACCACCCCAATACCTACTTCGACCACTAGTGCCACACATAAAGCTTGTCACTTTATCGACAGTGACGAGCACCATTTTATTCATGGTAAGAAAAGATGCATAACCAAATGTATTCCTAAAGAGATGGCAGCCACTAAATGTGGAAACAATTTTGATACATCTCCGTGTACACCAGGTTGTGTCTGCTGTACCAAGACACAACACAACACAACGATAACCTCTACTACAACAAGCCCAGAATCGACAACTACTATCTCTAGCACTTTATCCACCAGCACATCGACCACTACCACCACAACATCGACCACTTCCACTATTACATCGACCACTACCCCCACTAGCATTACATCGACAACTGCCACCACTAGTACTACATCCATTACTACCACCCCCAGCACGACATCGACTACCACCAACACTACATCGACTACCACCAGCACTACATCGACTACCACCAGCACTACATCGAATACCACCAGCACTACATCGACTACCACCAGCACTACATCGACCAGGAGAACCTCCAAGACATCATCGACCACTACACCAACTGGCAGTACATCGACCACTACAATCACTAGTACTACATCGACTAATACAACCACCAGCACTACATCGATCACCACAACCACCATACCAACAACTAACACCACAAGTACTACTTCAACAACTACTACCACTAGCAGTACATTGACCACTACCACCACCAGCATTTCATCGACAACTTCAACCACTACCACCACCAGCATTTCATCGACAACTTCAACCACTACTACTTCGACAACTACCACCACAACTACTACTTCGACAACAACCACCACCACCCCAATACCTACTTCGACCACTAGTGCCACACATAAAGCTTGTCACTTTATCGACAGTGACGAGCACCATTTTATTCATGGTAAGAAAAGATGCATAACCAAATGTATTCCTAAAGAGATGGCAGCCATTAAATGTGGAAACAATTTTGATACATCTCCGTGTACACCAGGTTGTGTCTGCTGTACCAAGACACAACACAACATAACGATAACCTCTACCACAACAAGCCCAGAATCGACAACTACTATCTCTAGCACTTTATCCACCAGCACATCGACCACTACCACCACAACATCGACCACTTCCACCATTACATCGACTCCAAGCACTACATCGACAACTGCCACCACTAGTACTACTTCGATTACTACCACCCCCAGCACGACATCGACTACCACCAGCACTACATCGACTACCACCAGCACTACATCGACCACCACCAGCACTACATCGACCAGGAGAACCTCCAAGACATCATCGACCACTACACCAACTGGCAGTACATCGACCACTACAATCACTAGTACTACATCGACTAATACAACCACCAGCACTACATCGATCACCACAACCACCATACCAACAACTAATACCACAAGAACTACTTCAACAACTACCACCACTAGCAGTACATTGACCACTACCACTACCAGCATATCATCGACAACTTCAACCACTACTACTTCGACAACTACCACCACAACTACTACTTCGACAACAACCACCACCACCCCAATACCCACTTGGACCACTAGTGCAACACATAAAGCTTGTCACTTTATCAACAGTGACGAGCACCATATTATTCATGGTAAGAAAAGATGCATAACCAAATGTATTCCTAAAGAGATGGCAGCCATTAAATGTGGAAACAATTTTGATTCATCTCCGTGTACACCAGGTTGTGTCTGCTGTACCAAGACACAACCCAACACAACGATAACCTCTACCACAACAAGCCCAGAATCGACAACTACTATCTCTAGCACTTTATCCACCAGCACATCGACCACTATCACCACAACATCGACCACTTCCACCATTACATCGACCACTACCACCACTAGCACTACATCGACAACTGCCACCACTAGTACTACATCGATTACTACCACCTCCAGCACGACATCGACTACCACCAGCACTACATCGACTACCACCAGCACTACATCGACCAGGAGAACCTCCAAGACATCATCGACCACTACACCAACTGACAGTACATCGACCACTACAATCACTAGTACTACATCGACTAATACAACCACCAGCACTACATCGATCACCACAACCACAATACCAACAACTAACACCACAAGTATTACTTCAACAACTACCACCACTAGTAGTACATTGACCACTACTACCATCAGCATTTCATCGACAACTTCAACCACCACTACTTCGACAACTACCACCACAACTACTACTTCGACAACAACCACCACCACCACAATAACAACTTCGACCACTAGTACCACACATAAAGCTTGTCACTTTATCAACGGTGACGAGCACCATATTATTCATGGTAAGAAAAGATGCATAACCAAATGTATTCCTAAAGAGATGGCAGCCATTAAATGTGGAAACAATTTTGATACATCTCCGTGTACACCAGGTTGTGTCTGCTGTACCAAGACACAACACAACACAACGATAACCTCTACCACAACAAGCCCAGAATCGACAACTACTATCTTTAGCACTTTATCCACCAGCACATCAACCACTACCACCACAACATCGACCACTTCCACCATTACATCGACCACTACCACCACTAGCACTACATCGACAACTGCCACCACTAGTACTACATCGATTACTACCACCGCCAGCACGACATCGACTACCACCAGCACTACATCGACTACCACCAACACTACATCGACTACCACCAGCACTACATCGACCAGGAGAACCTCCAAGACATCATCGACCACTACACCAACTGGCAGTACATCGAGCACTACAATCACTAGTACTACATCGACTAATACAACCACCAGCACTACATCGATCACCACAACCACCATACCAACAACTAACACCACAAGTACTACTTCAACAACTACCACCACTAGCAGTACATTGACCACCTCCACCACCAGCATTTCATCGACAACATCAACCACCACTACTTCGACAACTACAACCACAACTACTACTTCGACAACAACCACCACCACCATCACAATAACTACTTCGACCACTAGTACCACACATAAAGCTTGTCACTTTATCGACAGTGACGAGCACCATTTTATTCATGGTAAGAAAAGATGCATAACCAAATGTATTCCTAAAGAGATGGCAGCCATTAAATGTGGAAACAATTTTGATACATCTCCGTGTACACCAGGTTGTGTCTGCTGTACCAAGACACAACACAACACAACGATAACCTCTACCACAACAAGCCCAGAATCGACAACTACTATCTCTAGCACTTTATCCACCAGCACATCGACCACTACCACCACAACATCGACCACTTCCACCATTGCATCGACCACTACCACCACTAGCACTACTTCGACAAATGCTACCACTAGTACTACATCGATTACTACCTCCCCCAGCACGACATCGACTACCACTAGCACTACATCGACTACCACCAGCACTACATCGACTACCACCAGCACTACATCGACCAGGAGAACCTCCAAGACATCATCGACCACTACACTAACTGGCAGTACATCGACCACTACGATCACTAGTACTACATCGACTAATACAACCACCAGCACTACATCGATCACCACAACCACCATACCAACAACTAACACCACAAGTACTACTTCAACAACTACCACCACTAGTAGTACATTGACCACTACCACCACCAGCATTTCATCGACAACTTCAACCACTACTCCTTCGACAACTACCACCACAACTACTACTTCGATAACAACCACCACCACCCCAATACCTACTTCGACCACTAGTGTCACACATAAAGCTTGTCACTTTAACGACAGTGACGAGCACCATTTTATTCATGGTAAGAAAAGATGCATAACCAAATGTATTCCTAAAGAGATGGCAGCCATTAAATGTAGAAACAATTTTGATACATCTCCGTGTACACCAGGTTGTGTCTGCTGTACCAAGACACAACACAACACAACGATAACCTCTACCACAACAAGCCCAGAATCGACAACTACTATCTCTAGCACTTTATCCACCAGCACATCAACCACTACCACCACAACATCGACCACTTCCACCATTACATCGACCACTACCACCACTAGCACTACATCGACAACTGCCACCACTAGTACTACATCGATTACTACCACCCCCAGCACGACATCGACTACCACCAGCACTACATCGACTACCACCAGCACTACATCGACTACCATCAGCACTACATCGACCAGGAGAACCTCCAAGACATCATCGACAACTACACCAACTGGCAGTACATCGACCACTACAATCACTAGTACTACATCGACTAATACAACCACCAGCACTACATCGATCACCACAACCACCATACCAACAACTAACAACACAAGTACTACTTCAACAACTACCACCACTAGTAGTACATTGACCACTACCACCACCAGCATTTTATCGACAACTTTAACCACCACTACTTCGACAACAACCACCACCACCCCAATAACAACTTCGACTATTAGTATCACACATAAAGTGTGTCACTTTATCAACAGTGACGAGCGCCATTTTATTCTTGGTAGGAAAAGATGCACAACCAAATGTTTTCCCAAAGAGATGGCAGCCATTAAATGTGGAAACAATTTTGATACGTCCCCGTGTACACCAGGTTGTGTCTGCTGTACCAAGACACAACACAACACAATGATAACCACCACAACAACAAGCCCTGAACACACAATTACCATTACTAGCATCACAACGCCATCTACCACCATTGTCACCCTAACGCAACCAACCACAACTGTCAAAACATCGCCAACTACCACCACTGTCACCACAACGCCAAATACCACAACTTTCACCACAACGCCAACTATCACCACATTAACCACAACGCCAACTACCACAATTGTCACCTCAACGGAAACTACCACCACTGTCACCCCAACGCTAACTACCACCATTGAAATCACAACGCCAACTACCACCACTTTCTCCACAACGCCAACTACCACCACTCTCACCACAATGCCAACTACCACCACTCTCACCCCAACGCTAACTACGACAATTGTAACCACAACGCCAACTACCACAACTGTCTCCACAACGCCAACTACCACAACTGTCTCCACAACGCCAACTACCACCATTGTAACCACAACACCAACTACTACCACTTTCACCACAACGCCAACTACCACCACATTCACCACAACGCCAAATACCACCTCTGTCACCACAACACCAACTACCACCACTGTTATCATTACGCCAACTACAACTACTGTCAACGCTACACCTATTTCCACCACAAAGCCAACAGCCTCCACTGTCATAACGCAAACTACGACCATTGTTATTACAACGCCAACTACCACCACTGTCACCACAACACCAACTACAACCACTGTCATCATTACGCCAACTACCATGACTGTCACCACTAAACTTATTTCCACCACATTGCCAACTACCACCTCTGTCACAACAATGCCAACTACTACCACTGTCACCCCAACGGCAAATTCCACAACTGTTACCACAACGCCAACTACCACCACTGAAATCACGACGCCAACTACCACCACTGAAATCACCACTATTGTAACCACAACTCCATCTTCCACCACTGTCACCACAACGCTAAATACTAACACTGCCACCCCAACGCCAACTACGACCATTGTAACCACAACGCCAACTACCACAACTGTCACCACAACGCCATCTAATATAACTGTCAGCACATCACAAAATATTACCACTGTAACCACAATGCCAACTACCACCACTGTAACCACATCGCAAACTACCACCACTGTGATGACAACATCAACTACCACCACTGTTACCACAACGCGAAGTCCCACCACTGTTAACACAACGCTAAATACTACCACTGTCACCACAACGCCAACTTCCAAATCTGTCACCCCAACGCCAACTACCACCATTGTAAACATAACACCAACTACCACTTCTGTCACCACAACGCCAACTACCATCACTGTCACCACAACGCCAACTACCATCACTGTCACCACAACGCCATCAACTACCACTGTCACCCCAACGCCAACTACCACCACTGTCACAACAACGAAAACTAACACCAATGTCACCACAACGCCAACTACCACCACTGTAACCACATTGCCAACTACCACCACTGTCACCACAACGCCAACTACCACCATTGTAACCACAACGCCAACTACCACCACTGTCACCACAACACCAACTACCACCACTGTCATCATTACGCCAAATACCACCACTGTCACCACTACACCTATTTCTACCACAAAGCTAACTACCACCACTGTCACCCTAACGCCAACTACCACCATTGTAACCACAACGCCAACTACCACCATTGTCAACCAAACGTCAAATACCACCACAACGCTAAATACTAACACTGTCACCAGAACTTCAACAATCTCCACTTTCAAAACAACGCCAACTACCACCACTGAAACCCTAACGCAACCTTATACAACTGTCAAAACATCGCCAACTACCACCACTGTCACCACAACGCCAAATACCACAACTGTCACTACAACGCCAACTATCACCACATTAACCACAACGCACACTATCACCACTGTAACCACAACGCCAACTACCACAATTGTCACCTCTACGGCAACTACCACCAATGCCACTACAACACCAACTAACACCACTCTCCCCACAACGCCAAATACCACCACTGTCACCCCAACGTCACCTATGACCATTGTAACTACAACGCCATCTACCACAACTGTCTCCACAACGCAAACTACTACCACTGTCACCCCAACGCCAACTACCACCATTGTAACCACAACGCCAACTACCACCATTGTCACCACAACGCCAACTACCACCACTGTCACCACAACGCCAACTACCACCACTGTCACCACAACGCCCAATACTACTACTGTCACCCCAACGCCAACTTCCACAACTGTCACACCAACGCCACCTACCACCATTGTAACCACAACGCCAACTATGACAACTGTCACCACAAAGCAAACTACCACCACAGTCACCCCAACGCCAACTACCACAATTGTAACCACAACGCCAACTACTACCAATGTCACCTCAACGCCAACTACCACCATTGAAACCACAACGCCAACTACCACCACTTTCACCATAACGCCAACTACCACCACTCTCACCATAACGCCAACTACGATCACTGTCACCCGAACGCCAACTACGACCACTGTAACCACAACGCCTACTACCACAACTGTCACCACAACGCCATCTACTACAAATGTCAGCACATTACAAAATATTACCACTGTAACCGCAATGCCAACTATCACCACTGTAACCACATCGCACACTACCACCACTGTGATGACAATATCAACTACCTCCATTGTAACCACAACGCCAACTACCACCAATGTAACCACAACGCCAACTACCACCATTGTCAACCAAACGTCAAATACCACCACAACGCCAAATACTAACACTGTCACCAGAACGTCAACAACCTTCACTTTCAAAACAACGCCAACTACGACCAATGTTATCACAACACCAACTACAACCAGTACGCCAACTACCAACACTCTCACCACAACTCCAACTACCACCACAACGCCAACTACCACCACAAATTGTTCTTCGACAACTACCACCACCACAACTACCTCGACCACTAGTACCACACATAAAACGTGTCACTTTATCAACAGCGACGAACACAATTTTGTTCATGGCAGGAAAAGATGCACAACCAAATGCTTTCCCAAAGAGATGGCAGCCATTAAATGTGGAAACAATTTTGATTCGTCCCTGTGTACACCAGGGTGTGTATGCTGTACCAAGACACCACACAACACAACGATAACCACTACCATAACAAGCCCTGAACACACAACTACCATTACTAGCATCACAACGACAACTGCCACCACTGTCACCCCAACGCCAACTACCACCACTGAAACCCTAACGCAACCTTATACAACTGTCAAAACATCGCCAAGTACCACCACTGTCACCACAACGCCAAATACCACAACTGTCACCACAACGCCAACTATCATCACATTAACCACAACGCATACTATCACCACTGTAACCACAACCCCAACTTACACAATTGTCACCTCAATGGCAACTACCACCACTGTCACCACAACACCAACTAACATCACTCTCCCCACAACGCCAAATACCACCACTGTCACCCCAACGCCAACTATGACCATTGAAACCACAACGCCAACTACCACAACTGTCTCCACAATGCAAACTACTACTACTGTCACCCCAACGCCAACTACCACCACTGCAACCACACTGCCAACTACCACCACTCTCACCACAACGCCAACTACCACCACTCTCCCCACAACGCCAACTACCACCACTGTTACCCCAACGCCAACTATGACCATTGTAACCACAACGCCAACTACCACAACTGTCTCCAAAACGCTAACTACTACCAGTGTCACCCAAACGCCAACTACCACCACTGTCACCCCAACGCCAACTATGACCATTGTAACCTCAACGCCAACTACCACAACTGTCTCCACAACACCAACTACCACGATTGTAACCATAACACCAACTACCACCATTGTAACCACAACGCCAACTACCACCACTGTCACCACAACGCCAACTACCACCATTGTAACCACAACGCCAACTACCACCACTGTCACCACAACGCTAACTACCACCACTGTCACCACAACGCCCAATACTACCACTGTCACCTCAACGCCAACTTCCACAACTGTCACACCAACGCCAACTACCACCATTGTAACCACAACGCCAACTATGACAACTGTCACCACAACGCAAACTACCACCACCTTCACCACAACGCCAACTACCACCACTGTAACCACACCGCCAACTACCACCTCTGTCAAAACAACACCAACTACCACCACTGTCATCATTACGCCAACTACCAACACTCTCACCACAACTCCAACTACCACCACAACGCCAACTACCACCACAAATTGTTCTTCGACAACTACCACCACCACAACTACCTCGACCACTAGTACCACACATAAAACGTGTCGCTTTATCAACAGCGACGACCATCATTATATTCATGATAGGAAAAGATGCACAACCAAATGTTTTCCCAAAGAGATGGCAGCCATTAAATGTGGAAACAATTTTGATACGTCCCCGTGTACACATGGTTGTGTCTGCTGTACCAAGACACCACACAACACAACGATAACCACTATCACAACCAGCCATGAACACACAACTACCATTACTAGCATCACAACGACAACTGCCACCATTGTCACCCCAACGCCAACTACCACCACTGTCACCCTAACGCAACCTACCACAACTGTCAAAACATCGCCAACTACCACCACTGTCACCACAACGCCAAATACCACAACTGTCACCACAACGCCAACTATCACCACTGTAACCACAACGCCAACTATCACTACTGTAACTACAACGCAAACTACCACAATTGTCACCCCAACGACAACTACCAACACTGTCACCACAACACCAACTACCACCATTGTCATCACAAAGCTAATTACTACCACTGTCACCCCAACGCAAACTACCACCATTGAAACCACAACGCCAACTACCACCACTTTCACCATAACGCCAACTATGACCACTCTCACCACAACGCCATCTACTACAAGTGTCACCACAACGCCAATTACCACCACTGTCAGCACATCACAAAATACCACCACTGTCTCCACAAGGCCAACTACAACCACTGTAACCACACCGCTATCTACCACGAATGTCACCACAACGCCAACTACCACAATTGTAACCACAATGCCAACTACCACCACTGTCACCACAACACCAACTACCACCACTGTCGTCATTACGCCAACTACCACCACTGTCACCACTACACTTATTTCTACCACAAAGCCAACTACCACCACTATCTCTACAACGTTAACTACGAACACTGCCAGCACAACGTCATCTATCACCACTGTTAACCCAACGCCAACTACCACCATTGTAACCACAACGCCAACTACCACCACAGTAGCCACACCGCCAACTACCACCACTGTCACCACAACGCTAAATACTACCACTGTCACCACAACGCCAACTACCACCATTGTAACCACAACGCCAACTACCACCATTGTAACCACAACGCAAACTTCCACAACTTTCACCGCAAAGCCAACAACGACCATTGTAACCACAACGCCAATTTCCACCACTGTCAGCACAACGCCAACTACCACCATTCTTATCACAACGCCAACTACCACTATTGTTACCACAACGCCAAATACTCCCATTGTCACCACAACGCCAACTTCCACAACTGTCTCCCCAATGTCAACTTCCAGCATTGTAACCACAACACCAATTACCACTACTGTCACCATAACGCCCAATACTACCACTGTCACCACAACGCCAACTACCACCACTGTAACCACACCGCCAACTACCACCACTGTCACCACAACGCCAACTACCACCATTGTAACCACACCGCCAACTACCACCACTGTCACCACAACGCCGACTACCACCATTGTAACCACAACGCCAACTACCACCACTGTCACCACAACGCCAACAACCACCATTGTTTCAACAATGCCAACTACCATGACTGTCACCACAACGCCAACAACCACCACTGTTATAACACTGCCAACTACCACCAGTTTCACTAAAACGCTAAATACCATCACAACGCCAACTGCCAACAATGTCACCACAACGCCAACTACCATCGCAACGCCAACTACCACCACAACGTCAACTACAACCACTATCACCAACACGACAACTACCATATTAACGTCAACTACCACCACTGTCACCACAACGCCCACTACCACCGTTGTAACCACAACGCAAACTACCACCACTGTCACCCCGACGCCAACTACGACCATTGTAACCACAACTCCAACTACCACCACTGTCACCACAACGCCATCTACAACCACTGTCACCTCAACGCACACTACCACCATTGTAACTACAACGCCAACTTACACCACTGTCTCCACAACGCCAACTACCACCACTGTCACCACAACGCCAACTATCACCACTGTAACCACACCGACAACTACCATCACCGTCAGCCCACCGCCAACTACTACCTTTGTAACCACATCCCCAACTACCACTATTGTCACCTCAACGCCAACTACCACCAATGTCACCACAACGCCATCTATCACCACTTTCACCCAAACGCCAAATACCACCACAACGCTGAATACTAACACTGTCACCAGAACGCCAACTACCTTCACTGTCAAAACAACGCCAACTACGACCATTGTTATCACAACGCCAACTACCACCAGAACGCCAACTACTAACACTCTCACCACAACTCCAACTACCACCACAACGCCAACTACCACCAGAAATACTACTTCGACAACTACCACTACCACAACTACTTCGACCACTAGGACCACACATAAAGCGTGTCAATTTATTAACAGTGACGAACACAATTTTATTCATGGCAGGAAAACATGCACAACCAAATGTTTTCCCAAAGAGATGGCAGCCATTAAATGTGGGAACAATTTTGATTCGTCCCCGTGTACACCAGGTTGTGTCTGCTGTTCCAAGACACCACACAACAAAACGACAACCACTATCACAACAAGCTCTGAACACACAAGAACTATCACTAGCACTACATTGATCACTACCACCACTGTTTCTACAACGCTAACTACCAACACTGCCAGCACAACGCCCACTTTCACCAATGTAACCCCAACGCTAGCTACCACCACTGTCACCCCAACGGAAACTACCACAACTATCACCACAACGCCAACTACCACCAAAACTCTAATTAACACTACAGTCAACACAACGACAACTACGCCAACTGTCACTACAACTTCAACTACCACAACTGTCACCACGACGCCAACTACCACCACTGTCACCATAACGTCAACTACCACCACTATCACCCCGACGCCAACTACCACCACTGTCACCCCGACGCCAACTACCACCACTGTCACCCAGACGAAAACTACGACCATTATTAATAAAACGCCAACTACCACCACTACCACAACGCCAAATACCAACACTGTTACCACAATGCCAACTACCTACACTGTCACCACAACGCCAACTACCACCATTGTCAACACAATGCAAACTACCACCACTGTCACCACAACACAAACTACCAGAACTGTCACCACAACGCTAACTACCACCACTGTCACTACAACGCCAACTACCACCACTGTGACTACAACATCAACTACCACAACTGTCACCACGACGCCAACTACCACCACTGTCACCATAACGTTAACTACCACCACTGTCACTACAACGCCAATTACCACCACTGTCACTACAACGCCAACTAACACAACTGTCACCACAACGCCAACTACCACAACTGTCACTATAACGCCAACTACCACGATTGTCATCACAACGCCAACTACCACCACAGTCACTACAACGCCAACTACCACAACTGTCACTACAACGCACACTACCGCCACTGTCACAACAATGCCAACTACCACAACCGTCAGCACAACGCCAACTACCCCCACTGTCATTAGAACGCCAACTACCACCAATGTCACAACAATGCCAACTACCACTACTGCCATCACAACGTCCAGTACAACCACTAGTACAACATCAACAACCACAACTACCAGTACAACATCAACAACCACAACCACCAGTACATCATCAACAACAACAAGTACTAGTACAACATCAACAACCACCAGCACAACATCAACAACCACAACCACCAGCACAACATCAACAACCACAACCACTAGTACAACATCAACAACCACCAGCACAACATCAACAACCACAACCACCAGCACAACATCAACAACAACAACCACTAGTACAACAACGACAACAACAACAACCAGCACAACATCAACAACCACAACCACTAGTACAACAACGACAACCACCAAGACACATAAAGAGTGCCATTTTATCAGCCACAGAGAAAGACATTTAGTCGCTAGTAAGAAAAGATGCACAACCAAATGTTTTCCCAAAGAGATGGCAGCAATTAAATGTGGGAACAATTTTGATACGTCACCGTGTACACCAGGTTGTGTCTGCTGTACCAAGACACAACACAACACAACGACAACCACTATCACAACAAGCCCTGAACACACAAGAACTATCACTAGCACTACATTGATCACTACCACCACTGTTTCTACAACGCTAACTACCAACACTGCCAGCACAACGCCCACTATCACCAATGTAACCACAACGCTAGCTAACACCACTGTCACCCCAACGGAAACTACCACAACTATCACCACAACGCCAACTACCACCAAAACTCTTATTAACACTACAGTCAACACAAAGACAACTACGCCAACTGTCACTACAACTTCAACTACCACAACTGTCACCACGACGCCAACTACCACCACTGTCACCATAACGTCAAATACCACCACTGTCACCCCGACGCCAACTACCACCACTGTCACCCCGACGCCAACTACCACCACTGTCACCCAGACGAAAACTACGACCATTATTACTAAAACGCAAACTACCACCACTGTCACCACAACGCCAAATACCAACACTGTCACCACAATGCCAACTACCTACACTGTCACCACAACGCCAACTACCACCATTGTCAACACAACGCAAACTACCACCACTGTCACCACAACACAAACTACCAGAACTGTCACCACAACGCTAACTACCACCACTGTCACTACAACGCCAACTACCACAACTGTGACTACAACATCAACTACCACAACTGTCACCACGACGCCAACTACCACCACTGTCACCATAACATCAACTACCACCACTGTCACTACAACGCCAATTACCATCACTGTCACCACAACGCCAACTAACACAACTGTCACCACAACGCCAACTACCACAACTGTCACTACAACGCCAACTACCACGATTGTCATCACAACGCCAACTACCACCACTGTCACTACAACGCCAACTACCACAACTGTCACTACAACGCACACTACCGCCACTGTCACAACAATGCCAACTACCACAACCGTCACCACAACGCCAACTACCACCACTGTCATCAGAACGCCAACTACCACCAATGTCACAACAATGCCAACTACCACTACTGCCATCACAACGTCCAGTACAACGACTAGTACAACATCAACAACCACAACTACCAGTACAACATCAACAACCACAACCACCAGTACATCATCAACAACAACAACCACTAGTACAACATCAACAACCACCAGCACAACATCAACAACCACAACCACCAGCACAACATCAACAACAACAACCACTAGTACAACATCAACAACCACCAGCACAACATCAACAACCACAACCACCAGCACAACATCAACAACAACCACTAGTACAACAACGACAGCAACAACCACCAGCACAACATCAACAACCACAACCACTAGTACAACAACGACAACCACCAAGACACATAAAGAGTGCCATTTTATCAGCCATAGCGAAAGACATTTAGTAGCCAGTAAGAAAAGTTGCACAACCAAATGTTTTCCCAAAGAGATGGCAGCAATTAAATGTGGGACCAATTTTGATACGTCCCCGTGTACACCAGGTTGTGTCTGCTGTACCAAGACACCACACAACACAACGACAACCACTATCACAACAAGCCCTGAACACACAAGAACTATCACTAGCACTACATTGATAACTACCACCACTGTTTCTTCAACGCTAACTACCAACACTGCCAGCACAACGCCCACTATCACCAATGTAACCACAACGCTAGCTACCACAACTATCACCACAACGCCAACTACCACCAAAACTCTAATTAACACTACAGTCAACACAACGACAACTACGCCAATTGTCACTACAACTTCAACTACCACAACTGTCACCACGCCGGCAACTACCACCACTGTCACCATAACGTCAACTACCACCACTGTCACTCCGACGCCAACTACCACCACTGTCACCCCGACGCCAACTACCACCACTGTCACCCAGACGAAAACTACGACCATTATTACTAAAACGCCAACTACCACCACTGTCACCACAACGCCAAATACCAACACTGTCACCACAATGCCAACTACCTACACTGTCACCACAACGCCAACTACGACCATTGTCAACACAACGAAAACTGCAACCACTGTCACCACAACACAAACTACCAGAACTGTCACCACAACGCTAACTACCACCACTGTCACTACAACGCCAACTACCACAACTGTGACTACAACATCAACTACCACAACTGTCACCACGACGCCAACTACCACCACTGTCACCATAACATCAACTACCACCACTGTCACTACAACGCCAATTACCACCACTGTCACTACAACGCCAACTAACACAACTGTCACCACAACGACAACTACCACAACTGTCACTATAACACCAACTACCACGATTGTCATCAGAACGCCAACTACCACCACTATCACTACAACACCAACTACCACAACTCTCACTACAACGCACACTACCGCCACTGTCACAACAATGCCAACTACCACAACCGTCACCACAACGCCAACTACCCCCACTGTCACCAGAACGCCAACTACCACCAATGTCACAACAATGCCAACTACCACTACTGCCATCACAACGTTCAGTACAATCACTAGTACAACATCAACAGCCACAACTACCAGTACAACATCAACAACCACAACCACCAGTACATCATCAACAACAACAACCACTAGTACAACATCAACAACCACCAGCACAACATCAACAACCACAAAAACCAGCACAACATCAACAACAACAACCACTAGTACAATATCAACAACCACCAGCACAACATCAATAACCACAACCACCAGCACAACATCAACAACAACAACCACTAGTACAACAACGACAACAACAACCACCAGCACAACATCAACAACCACAACCACTAGTACAACTTCAACAACCACCAGCACAACATCAACAACCACAACCACCAGCACAACATCAACAACAACAACCACTAGTACAACAACGACAACAACAACCACCAGCACAACATCAACAACCACAACCACTAGTACAACAACGACAACAACAACCACCAGCACAACATCAACAACCACAACCACTAGTACAACAACGACAAACACCAAGACACATAAAGAGTGCCATTTTATCAGCAATAGAGAAAGACATTTAGTCGCTAGTAAGAAAAGATGCACAACCAAATGTTTTCCCAAAGAGATGGCAGCAATTAAATGTGGGAACAATTTTGATACGTCACCGTGTACACCAGGTTGTGTCTGCTGTACCAAGACACAACACAACACAACGACAACCACTATCACAACAAGCCCTGAACACACAAGAACTAGCACTACATGGATCACTACCACCACTGTTTCTACAACGCTAACTACCAACACTGCCAGCACAACGCCCACTATCACCAATGTAACCACAACGCTAGCTACCACCACTGTCACCCCAACGGAAGCTACCACAACTATCACCACAACGCCAACTACCACCAAAACTCTAATTAACTCTACAGTCAACACAACGACAACTACGCCAACTGTCACTACAACTTCAACTACCACAACTGTCACGACGACGCCAACTACCACCACTGTCACCATAACGTCAACTACCACCACTGTCACCCCGTCGCCAACTACCACCACTGTCACCCAGACGAAAACTACGACCATTATTAATAAAACGCAAACTACCACCACTGTCACCACAACGCCAAATACCAACACTGTCACCACAATGCCAACTACCTACACTGTCACCACAACGCCAACTACCACCATTGTCAACAAAACGCAAACTACCACCACTGTCACCACAACACAAACTACCAGAAATGTCATCACAACGCTAACTACCACCACTGTCACTACAACGCCAACTACCACAACTGTGACTACAACATCAACTACCACAACTGTCACCACGACGCCAACTACCACCACTGTCACCATAACATCAGCTACCACCACTGTCACTACAACGCCAATTACCACCACTGTCACTACAACACCAACTAACACAACTGTCACCACAACGCCAACTACCACAACGGTCACTATAACGCTAACTACCACGATTGTCATCACAACGCCAACTACCACCACTGTCACTACAACGCCAACTACCACAACTGTCACTACAACGCACACTACCGCCACTGTCACAACAATGCCAACTACCACAACCGTCACTACAACGCCAACTACCCCCACTGTCATCAGAACGCCAACTACCACCAATGTCACAACAATGCCAGCTACCACTACTGCCATCACAACGTCCAGTACAACCACTAGTACAACAACAACAACCACAACTACCAGTACAACATCAACAACCACAACCACCAGTACATCATCAACAACAACAACCACTAGTACAACATCAACAACCACCAGCACAACATCAACAACCACAACCACCAGCACAACATCAACAACAACAACCACTAGTACAACATCAACAACCACCAGCGCAACATCAACAACAACAACCACCAGCACAACATCAACAACAACAACAACTAGTACAACAACGACAACAACAACAACCAGCACAACATCAACAACAACAACCACTAGTACAACATCGACAACAACCACCAGCACAACATCAACAACCACAACCACTAGTACAACATCAACAACCACCAGCACAACATCAACAACCACCAGCACAACATCAACAACCACAACCACCAGTACAACATCAGCAACAACAACCACTAGTACAACAACGACAACAACAACCACCAGCACAACATCAACAACCACAACCACTAGTACAACATCAACAACCACCAGCACAACATCAACAACCACAACCACCAGCACAACATCAACAACAACAACCACTAGTACAACAACGACAACAACAACAACCACTAGTACAACAACGACAACAACAACAACCAGCACAACATCAACAACCACAACCACTAGTACAACAACGACAACCACCAAGACACATAAAGAGTGCCATTTTATCAGCCATAGAGAAAGACATTTAGTCGCTAGTAAGAAAAGATGCACAACCAAATGTTTTCCCAAAGAGATGGCAGCAATTAAATGTGGGAACAATTTTGATACGTCACCGTGTACACCAGGTTGTGTCTGCTGTACCAAGACACAACACAACACAACGACAACCACTATCACAACAAGCCCTGAACACACAAGAACTATCACTAGCACTACATTGATCACTACCACCACTGTTTCTACAACGCTAACTACCAACACTGCCAGCACAACGCCCACTATCACCAATGTAACCACAACGCTAGCTAACACCACTGTCACCCCAACGGAAACTACCACAACTATCACCACAACGCCAACTACCACCAAAACTCTTATTAACACTACAGTCAACACAACGACAACTACGCTAACTGTCACTACAACTTCAACTACCACAACTGTCACCACAACGCCAACTACCACCACTGTCACCATAACGTCAACTACCACCACTGTCACCCCAACGCCAACTACCACCACTGTCACCCCGGCGCCAACTACTACAACTGTGACTACAACATCAACTACCACAACTGTCACAACGACGCCAACTACCAACACTGTCACCATAACGTCAACTACCACCACTGTCACTACAACGCCAATTACCACCACTGTCACTACAACGCCAACTAACACAACTGTCACCACAACGCCAACTAACACAACTGTCACCACAACGCCAACTACCGCAACTGTCACTATAACGCCAACTACCACGATTGTTATCACAACGCCAACTACCACCTCTGTCACCCCGGCGCCAACTACCACAACTGTGACTACAACATCAACTACCACAACTGTCACCACGACGCCAACTACCACCACTGTCACCATAACGTCAACTACCACCACTGTCACTACAACGCCAATTACCACCACTGTCACTACAACGCCAATTACCACCACTGTCACTACATCGCCAACTAACACAACTGTCACCACAACGCCAACTACCACAACTGTCACTATAACGCCAACTACCAAGATTGTCATCACAACGCCAACTACCTCCACTGTCACTACAACGCCAACTACCACAACTGTCACTACAACGCACACTACCGCCACTGTCACAACAATGCCAACTACCACAACCGTCACTACAACGCCAACTACCCCCACTGTCATCAGAACGCCAACTACCACCAATGTCACAACAATGCCAACTACCACTACTGCCATCACAACGTCCAGTACAACCACTAGTACAACAACAACAACCACAACTACCAGTACAACATCAACAACCACAACCACCAGTACATCATCAACAACAACAACCACTAGTACAACATCAACAACCACTAGCACAACATCAACAACCACAACCACCAGCACAACATCAACAACAACAACCACTAGTACAACATCAACAACCACCAGCGCAACATCAACAACCACAACCACTAGTACAACATCAACAACCACCAGCACAACATCAACAACAACAACAACTAGTACAACAACGACAACAACAACAACCAGCACAACATCAACAACAACAACCACTAGTACAACAACGACAACAACCACCAGCACAACATCAACAACCACAACCACTAGTACAACATCAACAACCACGAGCACAACATCAACAACCACCAGCACAACATCAACCACCACAACCACCAGTACAACATCAACAACAACAACCTCTAGTACAACAACGACAACAACAACCACCAGCACAACATCAACAACCACAACCACTAGTACAACATCAACAACAACAACCACTAGTACAACATCAACAACCACCAGCGCAACATCAACAACCACAACCACCAGCACAACATCAACAACAACAACAACTAGTACAACAACGACAACAACAACAACCAGCACAACATCAACAACAACAACCACTAGTACAACAACGACAACAACCACCAGCACAACATCAACAAGAACAACAACTAGTACAACATCAACAACCACCAGCACAACATCAGCAACCACCAGCACAACATCAACAACCACCAGCACAACATCAACAACCACAACCACCAGTACAACATCAAGAACCACTAGTACAACAACGACAACAACAACCACCAGCACAACATCAACAACCACAACCACTAGTACAACATCAACAACCACCAGCACAACATCAACAACAACAACCACTAGTACAACAACGACAACAACAACAACCAGCACAACATCAACAACCACAACCACTAGTACAACAACGACAACCACCAAGACACATAAAGAGTGCCATTTTATCAGCCATAGAGAAAGACATTTAGTCGCTAGTAAGAAAAGATGCACAACCAAATGTTTTCCCAAAGAGATGGCAGCAATTAAATGTGGGAACAATTTTGATACGTCACCGTGTACACCAGGTTGTGTCTGCTGTACCAAGACACAACACAACACAACGACAACCACTATCACAACAAGCCCTGAACACACAAGAACTATCACTAGCACTACATTGATCACTACCACCACTGTTTCTACAACGCTAACTACCAACACTGCCAGCACAACGCCCACTATCACCAATGTAACCACAACGCTAGCTAACACCACTGTCACCCCAACGGAAACTACCACAACTATCACCACAACGCCAACTACCACCAAAACTCTTATTAACACTACAGTCAACACAAAGACAACTACGCCAACTGTCACTACAACTTCAACTACCACAACTGTCACCACGACGCCAACTACCACCACTGTCACCATAACGTCAAATACTACCACTGTCACCCCGACGCCAACTACCACCACTGTCACCCCGACGCCAACTACCACCACTGTCACCCAGACGAAAACTACGACCATTATTACTAAAACGCAAACTACCACCACTGTCACCACAACGCCAAATACCAACACTGTCACCACAATGCCAACTACCTACACTGTCACCACAACGCCAACTACCACCATTGTCAACACAACGCAAACTACCACCACTGTCACCACAACACAAACTACCAGAACTGTCACCACAACGCTAACTACCACCACTGTCACTACAACGCCAACTACCACAACTGTGACTACAACATCAACTACCACAACTGTCACCACGACGCCAACTACCACCACTGTCACCATAACATCAACTACCACCACTGTCACTACAACGCCAATTACCACCACTGTCACCACAACGCCAACTAACACAACTGTCACCACAACGCCAACTACCACAACTGTCACTACAACGATTGTCATCACAACGCCAACTACCACCACTGTCACTAAAACGCCAACTACCACAACTGTCACTACAACGCACACTACCGCCACTGTCACAACAATGCCAACTACCACAATCGTCACCACAACGCCAACTACCACCACTGTCATCAGAACGCCAACTATCACCAATGTCACAACAATGCCAACTACCACTACTGCCATCACAACGTCCAGTACAACCACTAGTACAACATCAACAACCACAACTACCAGTACAACATCAACAACCACAACCACCAGTACATCATCAACAACAACAAGTACTAGTACAACATCAACAACCACCAGCACAACATCAACAACCACAACCACCAGCACAACATCAACAACCACAACCACTAGTACAACATCAACAACCACCAGCACAACATCAACAACCACAACCACCAGCACAACATCAACAACAACAACCACTAGTACAACAACGACAACAACAACAACCAGCACAACATCAACAACCACAACCACTAGTACAACAACGACAACCACCAAGACACATAAAGAGTGCCATTTTATCAGCCACAGAGAAAGACATTTAGTCGCTAGTAAGAAAAGATGCACAACCAAATGTTTTCCCAAAGAGATGGCAGCAATTAAATGTGGGAACAATTTTGATACGTCACCGTGTACACCAGGTTGTGTCTGCTGTACCAAGACACAACACAACACAACGACAACCACTATCACAACAAGCCCTGAACACACAAGAACTATCACTAGCACTACATTGATCACTACCACCACTGTTTCTACAACGCTAACTACCAACACTGCCAGCACAACGCCCACTATCACCAATGTAACCACAACGCTAGCTAACACCACTGTCACCCCAACGGAAACTACCACAACTATCACCACAACGCCAACTACCACCAAAACTCTTATTAACACTACAGTCAACACAAAGACAACTACGCCAACTGTCACTACAACTTCAACTACCACAACTGTCACCACGACGCCAACTACCACCACTGTCACCATAACGTCAAATACCACCACTGTCACCCCGACGCCAACTACCACCACTGTCACCCCGACGCCAACTACCACCACTGTCACCCAGACGAAAACTACGACCATTATTACTAAAACGCAAACTACCACCACTGTCACCACAACGCCAAATACCAACACTGTCACCACAATGCCAACTACCTACACTGTCACCACAACGCCAACTACCACCATTGTCAACACAACGCAAACTACCACCACTGTCACCACAACACAAACTACCAGAACTGTCACCACAACGCTAACTACCACCACTGTCACTACAACGCCAACTACCACAACTGTGACTACAACATCAACTACCACAACTGTCACCACGACGCCAACTACCACCACTGTCACCATAACATCAACTACCACCACTGTCACTACAACGCCAATTACCATCACTGTCACCACAACGCCAACTAACACAACTGTCACCACAACGCCAACTACCACAACTGTCACTACAACGCCAACTACCACGATTGTCATCACAACGCCAACTACCACCACTGTCACTACAACGCCAACTACCACAACTGTCACTACAACGCACACTACCGCCACTGTCACAACAATGCCAACTACCACAACCGTCACCACAACGCCAACTACCACCACTGTCATCAGAACGCCAACTACCACCAATGTCACAACAATGCCAACTACCACTACTGCCATCACAACGTCCAGTACAACGACTAGTACAACATCAACAACCACAACTACCAGTACAACATCAACAACCACAACCACCAGTACATCATCAACAACAACAACCACTAGTACAACATCAACAACCACCAGCACAACATCAACAACCACAACCACCAGCACAACATCAACAACAACAACCACTAGTACAACATCAACAACCACCAGCACAACATCAACAACCACAACCACCAGCACAACATCAACAACAACCACTAGTACAACAACGACAGCAACAACCACCAGCACAACATCAACAACCACAACCACTAGTACAACAACGACAACCACCAAGACACATAAAGAGTGCCATTTTATCAGCCATAGCGAAAGACATTTAGTAGCCAGTAAGAAAAGTTGCACAACCAAATGTTTTCCCAAAGAGATGGCAGCAATTAAATGTGGGACCAATTTTGATACGTCCCCGTGTACACCAGGTTGTGTCTGCTGTACCAAGACACCACACAACACAACGACAACCACTATCACAACAAGCCCTGAACACACAAGAACTATCACTAGCACTACATTGATAACTACCACCACTGTTTCTTCAACGCTAACTACCAACACTGCCAGCACAACGCCCACTATCACCAATGTAACCACAACGCTAGCTACCACAACTATCACCACAACGCCAACTACCACCAAAACTCTAATTAACACTACAGTCAACACAACGACAACTACGCCAATTGTCACTACAACTTCAACTACCACAACTGTCACCACGCCGGCAACTACCACCACTGTCACCATAACGTCAACTACCACCACTGTCACTCCGACGCCAACTACCACCACTGTCACCCCGACGCCAACTACCACCACTGTCACCCAGACGAAAACTACGACCATTATTACTAAAACGCCAACTACCACCACTGTCACCACAACGCCAAATACCAACACTGTCACCACAATGCCAACTACCTACACTGTCACCACAACGCCAACTACGACCATTGTCAACACAACGAAAACTGCAACCACTGTCACCACAACACAAACTACCAGAACTGTCACCACAACGCTAACTACCACCACTGTCACTACAACGCCAACTACCACAACTGTGACTACAACATCAACTACCACAACTGTCACCACGACGCCAACTACCACCACTGTCACCATAACATCAACTACCACCACTGTCACTACAACGCCAATTACCACCACTGTCACTACAACGCCAACTAACACAACTGTCACCACAACGACAACTACCACAACTGTCACTATAACACCAACTACCACGATTGTCATCAGAACGCCAACTACCACCACTATCACTACAACACCAACTACCACAACTCTCACTACAACGCACACTACCGCCACTGTCACAACAATGCCAACTACCACAACCGTCACCACAACGCCAACTACCCCCACTGTCACCAGAACGCCAACTACCACCAATGTCACAACAATGCCAACTACCACTACTGCCATCACAACGTTCAGTACAATCACTAGTACAACATCAACAGCCACAACTACCAGTACAACATCAACAACCACAACCACCAGTACATCATCAACAACAACAACCACTAGTACAACATCAACAACCACCAGCACAACATCAACAACCACAAAAACCAGCACAACATCAACAACAACAACCACTAGTACAATATCAACAACCACCAGCACAACATCAATAACCACAACCACCAGCACAACATCAACAACAACAACCACTAGTACAACAACGACAACAACAACCACCAGCACAACATCAACAACCACAACCACTAGTACAACTTCAACAACCACCAGCACAACATCAACAACCACAACCACCAGCACAACATCAACAACAACAACCACTAGTACAACAACGACAACAACAACCACCAGCACAACATCAACAACCACAACCACTAGTACAACAACGACAACAACAACCACCAGCACAACATCAACAACCACAACCACTAGTACAACAACGACAAACACCAAGACACATAAAGAGTGCCATTTTATCAGCAATAGAGAAAGACATTTAGTCGCTAGTAAGAAAAGATGCACAACCAAATGTTTTCCCAAAGAGATGGCAGCAATTAAATGTGGGAACAATTTTGATACGTCACCGTGTACACCAGGTTGTGTCTGCTGTACCAAGACACAACACAACACAACGACAACCACTATCACAACAAGCCCTGAACACACAAGAACTAGCACTACATGGATCACTACCACCACTGTTTCTACAACGCTAACTACCAACACTGCCAGCACAACGCCCACTATCACCAATGTAACCACAACGCTAGCTACCACCACTGTCACCCCAACGGAAGCTACCACAACTATCACCACAACGCCAACTACCACCAAAACTCTAATTAACTCTACAGTCAACACAACGACAACTACGCCAACTGTCACTACAACTTCAACTACCACAACTGTCACGACGACGCCAACTACCACCACTGTCACCATAACGTCAACTACCACCACTGTCACCCCGTCGCCAACTACCACCACTGTCACCCAGACGAAAACTACGACCATTATTAATAAAACGCAAACTACCACCACTGTCACCACAACGCCAAATACCAACACTGTCACCACAATGCCAACTACCTACACTGTCACCACAACGCCAACTACCACCATTGTCAACAAAACGCAAACTACCACCACTGTCACCACAACACAAACTACCAGAAATGTCATCACAACGCTAACTACCACCACTGTCACTACAACGCCAACTACCACAACTGTGACTACAACATCAACTACCACAACTGTCACCACGACGCCAACTACCACCACTGTCACCATAACATCAGCTACCACCACTGTCACTACAACGCCAATTACCACCACTGTCACTACAACACCAACTAACACAACTGTCACCACAACGCCAACTACCACAACGGTCACTATAACGCTAACTACCACGATTGTCATCACAACGCCAACTACCACCACTGTCACTACAACGCCAACTACCACAACTGTCACTACAACGCACACTACCGCCACTGTCACAACAATGCCAACTACCACAACCGTCACTACAACGCCAACTACCCCCACTGTCATCAGAACGCCAACTACCACCAATGTCACAACAATGCCAGCTACCACTACTGCCATCACAACGTCCAGTACAACCACTAGTACAACAACAACAACCACAACTACCAGTACAACATCAACAACCACAACCACCAGTACATCATCAACAACAACAACCACTAGTACAACATCAACAACCACCAGCACAACATCAACAACCACAACCACCAGCACAACATCAACAACAACAACCACTAGTACAACATCAACAACCACCAGCGCAACATCAACAACAACAACCACCAGCACAACATCAACAACAACAACAACTAGTACAACAACGACAACAACAACAACCAGCACAACATCAACAACAACAACCACTAGTACAACATCGACAACAACCACCAGCACAACATCAACAACCACAACCACTAGTACAACATCAACAACCACCAGCACAACATCAACAACCACCAGCACAACATCAACAACCACAACCACCAGTACAACATCAGCAACAACAACCACTAGTACAACAACGACAACAACAACCACCAGCACAACATCAACAACCACAACCACTAGTACAACATCAACAACCACCAGCACAACATCAACAACCACAACCACCAGCACAACATCAACAACAACAACCACTAGTACAACAACGACAACAACAACAACCACTAGTACAACAACGACAACAACAACAACCAGCACAACATCAACAACCACAACCACTAGTACAACAACGACAACCACCAAGACACATAAAGAGTGCCATTTTATCAGCCATAGAGAAAGACATTTAGTCGCTAGTAAGAAAAGATGCACAACCAAATGTTTTCCCAAAGAGATGGCAGCAATTAAATGTGGGAACAATTTTGATACGTCACCGTGTACACCAGGTTGTGTCTGCTGTACCAAGACACAACACAACACAACGACAACCACTATCACAACAAGCCCTGAACACACAAGAACTATCACTAGCACTACATTGATCACTACCACCACTGTTTCTACAACGCTAACTACCAACACTGCCAGCACAACGCCCACTATCACCAATGTAACCACAACGCTAGCTAACACCACTGTCACCCCAACGGAAACTACCACAACTATCACCACAACGCCAACTACCACCAAAACTCTTATTAACACTACAGTCAACACAACGACAACTACGCTAACTGTCACTACAACTTCAACTACCACAACTGTCACCACAACGCCAACTACCACCACTGTCACCATAACGTCAACTACCACCACTGTCACCCCAACGCCAACTACCACCACTGTCACCCCGGCGCCAACTACTACAACTGTGACTACAACATCAACTACCACAACTGTCACAACGACGCCAACTACCAACACTGTCACCATAACGCCAACTACCACCACTGTCACTACAACGCCAATTACCACCACTGTCACTACAACGCCAACTAACACAACTGTCACCACAACGCCAACTAACACAACTGTCACCACAACGCCAACTACCGCAACTGTCACTATAACGCCAACTACCACGATTGTTATCACAACGCCAACTACCACCTCTGTCACCCCGGCGCCAACTACCACAACTGTGACTACAACATCAACTACCACAACTGTCACCACGACGCCAACTACCACCACTGTCACCATAACGTCAACTACCACCACTGTCACTACAACGCCAATTACCACCACTGTCACTACAACGCCAATTACCACCACTGTCACTACATCGCCAACTAACACAACTGTCACCACAACGCCAACTACCACAACTGTCACTATAACGCCAACTACCAAGATTGTCATCACAACGCCAACTACCTCCACTGTCACTACAACGCCAACTACCACAACTGTCACTACAACGCACACTACCGCCACTGTCACAACAATGCCAACTACCACAACCGTCACTACAACGCCAACTACCCCCACTGTCATCAGAACGCCAACTACCACCAATGTCACAACAATGCCAACTACCACTACTGCCATCACAACGTCCAGTACAACCACTAGTACAACAACAACAACCACAACTACCAGTACAACATCAACAACCACAACCACCAGTACATCATCAACAACAACAACCACTAGTACAACATCAACAACCACTAGCACAACATCAACAACCACAACCACCAGCACAACATCAACAACAACAACCACTAGTACAACATCAACAACCACCAGCGCAACATCAACAACCACAACCACTAGTACAACATCAACAACCACCAGCACAACATCAACAACAACAACAACTAGTACAACAACGACAACAACAACAACCAGCACAACATCAACAACAACAACCACTAGTACAACAACGACAACAACCACCAGCACAACATCAACAACCACAACCACTAGTACAACATCAACAACCACGAGCACAACATCAACAACCACCAGCACAACATCAACCACCACAACCACCAGTACAACATCAACAACAACAACCTCTAGTACAACAACGACAACAACAACCACCAGCACAACATCAACAACCACAACCACTAGTACAACATCAACAACAACAACCACTAGTACAACATCAACAACCACCAGCGCAACATCAACAACCACAACCACCAGCACAACATCAACAACAACAACAACTAGTACAACAACGACAACAACAACAACCAGCACAACATCAACAACAACAACCACTAGTACAACAACGACAACAACCACCAGCACAACATCAACAAGAACAACAACTAGTACAACATCAACAACCACCAGCACAACATCAGCAACCACCAGCACAACATCAACAACCACCAGCACAACATCAACAACCACAACCACCAGTACAACATCAAGAACCACTAGTACAACAACGACAACAACAACCACCAGCACAACATCAACAACCACAACCACTAGTACAACATCAACAACCACCAGCACAACATCAACAACAACAACCACTAGTACAACAACGACAACAACAACAACCAGCACAACATCAACAACCACAACCACTAGTACAACAACGACAACCACCAAGACACATAAAGAGTGCCATTTTATCAGCCATAGAGAAAGACATTTAGTCGCTAGTAAGAAAAGATGCACAACCAAATGTTTTCCCAAAGAGATGGCAGCAATTAAATGTGGGAACAATTTTGATACGTCACCGTGTACACCAGGTTGTGTCTGCTGTACCAAGACACAACACAACACAACGACAACCACTATCACAACAAGCCCTGAACACACAAGAACTATCACTAGCACTACATTGATCACTACCACCACTGTTTCTACAACGCTAACTACCAACACTGCCAGCACAACGCCCACTATCACCAATGTAACCACAACGCTAGCTAACACCACTGTCACCCCAACGGAAACTACCACAACTATCACCACAACGCCAACTACCACCAAAACTCTTATTAACACTACAGTCAACACAAAGACAACTACGCCAACTGTCACTACAACTTCAACTACCACAACTGTCACCACGACGCCAACTACCACCACTGTCACCATAACGTCAAATACTACCACTGTCACCCCGACGCCAACTACCACCACTGTCACCCCGACGCCAACTACCACCACTGTCACCCAGACGAAAACTACGACCATTATTACTAAAACGCAAACTACCACCACTGTCACCACAACGCCAAATACCAACACTGTCACCACAATGCCAACTACCTACACTGTCACCACAACGCCAACTACCACCATTGTCAACACAACGCAAACTACCACCACTGTCACCACAACACAAACTACCAGAACTGTCACCACAACGCTAACTACCACCACTGTCACTACAACGCCAACTACCACAACTGTGACTACAACATCAACTACCACAACTGTCACCACGACGCCAACTACCACCACTGTCACCATAACATCAACTACCACCACTGTCACTACAACGCCAATTACCACCACTGTCACCACAACGCCAACTAACACAACTGTCACCACAACGCCAACTACCACAACTGTCACTACAACGATTGTCATCACAACGCCAACTACCACCACTGTCACTAAAACGCCAACTACCACAACTGTCACTACAACGCACACTACCGCCACTGTCACAACAATGCCAACTACCACAATCGTCACCACAACGCCAACTACCACCACTGTCATCAGAACGCCAACTATCACCAATGTCACAACAATGCCAACTACCACTACTGCCATCACAACGTCCAGTACAACCACTAGTACAACATCAACAACCACAACTACCAGTACAACATCAACAACCACAACCACCAGTACATCATCAACAACAACAACCACTAGTACAACATCAACAACCACCAGCACAACATCAACAACCACAACCACCAGCACAACATCAACAACAACAACCACTAGTACAACATCAACAACCACCAGCACAACATCAACAACCACAACCACCAGCACAACATCAACAACAACCACTAGTACAACAACGACAACAACAACCACCAGCACAACATCAACAACAACAACCACTAGTACAATATCAACAACCACCAGCACAACATCAACAACCACAACCACCAGCACAACATCAACAACAACAACCACTAGTACAACAACGACAACATCAACCACCAGCACAACATCAACAACCACAACCACTAGTACAACTTCAACAACCACCAGCACAATATCAACAACCACAACCACCAGCACAACATCAACAACAACAACCACTAGTACAACAACGACAGCAACAACCACCAGCACAACATCAACAACCACAACCACTAGTACAACAACGACAACAACAACCACCAGCACAACATCAACAACCACAACCACTAGTACAACAACGACAAACACCAAGACACATAAAGAGTGCCATTTTATCAGCAATAGAGAAAGACATTTAGTCGCTAGTAAGAAAAGATGCACAACCAAATGTTTTCCCAAAAAGATGGCAGCAATTAAATGTGGGAACAATTTTGATACGTCCCCGTGTACACCAGGTTGTGTCTGCTGTACCAAGACACAACACAACACAACGACAACCACTATCACAACAAGCCCTGAACACACAAGAACTAGCACTACATGGATCACTACCACCACTGTTTCTACAACGCTAACTACCAACACTGCCAGCACAACGCCCACTATCACCAATGTAACCACAACGCTAGCTACCACCACTGTCACCCCAACGGAAGCTACCACAACTATCACCACAACGCCAACTACCACCAAAACTCTAATTAACTCTACAGTCAACACAACGACAACTACGCCAACTGTCACTACAACTTCAACTACCACAACTGTCACCACGACGCCAACTACCACCACTGTCACCATAACGTCAACTACCACCACTGTCACCCCGACGCCAACTACCACCACTGTCACCCAGACGAAAACTACGACCATTATTACTAAAACGCAAACTACCACCACTGTCACCACAACGCCAAATACCAACACTGTCACCACAATGCCAACTACCTACACTGTCACCACAACGCCAACTACCACCATTGTCAACACAACGCAAACTACCACCACTGTCACCACAACACCAACTACCAGAACTGTCACCACAACTCTAACTACCACCACTGTCACTACAACGCCAACTACCACAACTGTGACTACAACATCAACTACCACAACTGTCACCACGACGCCAACTACCACCACTGTCACCATAACATCAACTACCCCCACTGTCACTACAACGCCAATTACCACAACTGTCACTACAACGCCAACTAACACAACTGTCACCACAACGCCAACTACCACAACTGTCACTATAACACCAACTACCACGATTGTCATCACAACGCCAACTACCACCACTGTCACTACAACGCCAACTACCACAACTGTCACTACAGCGCACACTACCGCCACTGTCACAACAATGCCAACTACCACAACCGTCACCACAACGCCAACAACCCCCACTGTCATCAGAACGCCAACTACCACCAATCTCACAACAATGCCAACTACCACTACTGCCATCACAACGTCCAGTACAACCACTAGTACAATATCAACAACCACAACTACCAGTACAACATCAATAACCACAACCACCAGTACATCATCAACAACAACAACCACTAGTACAACATCAACAACCACTAGTACAGCATCAACAACCACCAGCACAACATCAACAACCACAACCACCAGCACAACATCAACAACAACAACCACTAGTACAACATCAACAACCACCAGCGCAACATCAACAACCACAACCACCAGCACAACATCAACAACAACAACAACAACTAGTACAACAACGACAACAACAACAACCAGCAGAACATCATCAACAACAACCACTAGTACAACAACGACAACAACAACCACCAGCACAATATCAAAAACCACAACCACTAGTACAACATCAACAACCACCAGCACAACATCAACAACCACCAGCACAACATCAACACCCACAACCACCAGTACAACATCAACAACAACACCCACTAGTACAACAACGACAACAACAACCACCAGCACAACATCAACAACAACAACCACTAGTACAACATCAACAAATACCAGCACAACATCAACAACCACAACCACCAGCACAACATCAACAACAACAACCACTAGTACAACAACGACAACAACAACCACAACATCAACAACCACAACCACTAGTACAACATCAACAACCACAACTACCAGTACAACATCAACAACCAAAACCACCAGTACATCATCAACAACAACAACCACTAGTACAACATCAACAACAACCAGCACAACATCAACAACCACAACCACAAGCACAACATCAACAACAACAACCACTAGTACAACATCAACAACCACCAGCACAACATCAACAACCAAAACCACCAGCACAACATCAACAACAACAACCACTAGTACAACAACGACAACACCAACCACCAGCACATCAACAACCACAACCACTAGTACAACATCAACAACCACCAGCACAACATCAACAACCACAACCACTAGTACAACATCAACAACAACAACCACTAGTACAACATCAACAACCACCAGCGCAACATCAACAACCACAACCACCAGCACAACATCAACAACAACAACAACTAGTACAACAACGACAACAACAACAACCAGCACAACATCAACAACAACAACCACTAGTACAACAACGACAACAACCACCAGCACAACATCAACAACCACAACCACTAGTACAACATCAACAACCACCAGCACAACATCAACAACCACCAGCACAACATCAACAACCACCAGCACAACATCAACAACCACAACCACCAGTACAACATCAACAACAACAACCACTAGTACAACAACGACAACAACAACCACCAGCACAACATCAACAACCACAACCACTAGTACAACATCAACAACCACCAGCACAACATCAACAACAACAACCACTAGTACAACAACGACAACAACAACAACAACCAGCACAACATCAACAACCACAACCACTAGTACAACAACGACAACCACCAAGACACATAAAGAGTGCCATTTTATCAGCCATAGAGAAAGACATTTAGTCGCTAGTAAGAAAAGATGCACAACCAAATGTTTTCCCAAAGAGATGGCAGCAATTAAATGTGGGAACAATTTTGATACGTCACCGTGTACACCAGGTTGTGTCTGCTGTACCAAGACACAACACAACACAACGACAACCACTATCACAACAAGCCCTGAACACACAAGAACTATCACTAGCACTACATTGATCACTACCACCACTGTTTCTACAACGCTAACTACCAACACTGCCAGCACAACGCCCACTATCACCAATGTAACCACAACGCTAGCTAACACCACTGTCACCCCAACGGAAACTACCACAACTATCACCACAACGCCAACTACCACCAAAACTCTTATTAACACTACAGTCAACACAAAGACAACTACGCCAACTGTCACTACAACTTCAACTACCACAACTGTCACCACGACGCCAACTACCACCACTGTCACCATAACGTCAAATACCACCACTGTCACCCCGACGCCAACTACCACCACTGTCACCCCGACGCCAACTACCACCACTGTCACCCAGACGAAAACTACGACCATTATTACTAAAACGCAAACTACCACCACTGTCACCACAACGCCAAATACCAACACTGTCACCACAAGGCCAACTACCTACACTGTCACCACAACGCCAACTACCACCATTGTCAACACAACGCAAACTACCACCACTGTCACCACAACACAAACTACCAGAACTGTCACCACAACGCTAACTACCACCACTGTCACTACAACGCCAACTACCACAACTGTGACTACAACATCAACTACCACAACTGTCACCACGACGCCAACTACCACCACTGTCACCATAACATCAACTACCACCACTGTCACTACAACGCCAATTACCACCACTGTCACCACAACGCCAACTAACACAACTGTCACCACAACGCCAACTACCACAACTGTCACTACAACGATTGTCATCACAACGCCAACTACCACCACTGTCACTACAACGCCAACTACCACAACTGTCACTACAACGCACACTACCGCCACTGTCACAACAATGCCAACTACCACAATCGTCACCACAACGCCAACTACCACCACTGTCATCAGAACGCCAACTATCACCAATGTCACAACAACGCCAACTACCACTACTGCCATCACAACGTCCAGTACAACCACTAGTACAACATCAACAACCACAACTACCAGTACAACATCAACAACCACAACCACCAGTACATCATCAACAACAACAACCACTAGTACAACATCAACAACCACCAGCACAACATCAACAACCACAACCACCAGCACAACATCAACAACAACAACCACTAGTACAACATCAACAACCACCAGCACAACATCAACAACAACCACTAGTACAACAACGACAACAACAACCACCAGCACAACATCAACAACAACAACCACTAGTACAATATCAACAACCACCAGCACAACATCAACAACCACAACCACCAGCACAACATCAACAACAACAACCACTAGTACAACAACGACAACATCAACCACCAGCACAACATCAACAACCACAACCACTAGTACAACTTCAACAACCACCAGCACAACATCAACAACCACAACCACCAGCACAACATCAACAACAACAACCACTAGTACAACAACGACAACAACAACCACCAGCACAACATCAACAACCACAACCACTAGTACAACAACGACAAACACCAAGACACATAAAGAGTGCCATTTTATCAGCAATAGAGAAAGACATTTAGTCGCTAGTAAGAAAAGATGCACAACCAAATGTTTTCCCAAAAAGATGGCAGCAATTAAATGTGGGAACAATTTTGATACGTCCCCGTGTACACCAGGTTGTGTCTGCTGTACCAAGACACAACACAACACAACGACAACCACTATCACAACAAGCCCTGAACACACAAGAACTAGCACTACATGGATCACTACCACCACTGTTTCTACAACGCTAACTACCAACACTGCCAGCACAACGCCCACTATCACCAATGTAACCACAACGCTAGCTACCACCACTGTCACCCCAACGGAAGCTACCACAACTATCACCACAACGCCAACTACCACCAAAACTCTAATTAACTCTACAGTCAACACAACGACAACTACGCCAACTGTCACTACAACTTCAACTACCACAACTGTCACCACGACGCCAACTACCACCACTGTCACCATAACGTCAACTACCACCACTGTCACCCCGACGCCAACTACCACCACTGTCACCCAGACGAAAACTACGACCATTATTACTAAAACGCAAACTACCACCACTGTCACCACAACGCCAAATACCAACACTGTCACCACAATGCCAACTACCTACACTGTCACCACAACGCCAACTACCACCATTGTCAACACAACGCAAACTACCACCACTGTCACCACAACACCAACTACCAGAACTGTCACCACAACTCTAACTACCACCACTGTCACTACAACGCCAACTACCACAACTGTGACTACAACATCAACTACCACAACTGTCACCACGACGCCAACTACCACCACTGTCACCATAACATCAACTACCCCCACTGTCACTACAACGCCAATTACCACAACTGTCACTACAACGCCAACTAACACAACTGTCACCACAACGCCAACTACCACAACTGTCACTATAACACCAACTACCACGATTGTCATCACAACGCCAACTACCACCACTGTCACTACAACGCCAACTACCACAACTGTCACTACAGCGCACACTACCGCCACTGTCACAACAATGCCAACTACCACAACCGTCACCACAACGCCAACAACCCCCACTGTCATCAGAACGCCAACTACCACCAATCTCACAACAATGCCAACTACCACTACTGCCATCACAACGTCCAGTACAACCACTAGTACAATATCAACAACCACAACTACCAGTACAACATCAATAACCACAACCACCAGTACATCATCAACAACAACAACCACTAGTACAACATCAACAACCACTAGTACAGCATCAACAACCACCAGCACAACATCAACAACCACAACCACCAGCACAACATCAACAACAACAACCACTAGTACAACATCAACAACCACCAGCGCAACATCAACAACCACAACCACCAGCACAACATCAACAACAACAACAACAACTAGTACAACAACGACAACAACAACAACCAGCAGAACATCATCAACAACAACCACTAGTACAACAACGACAACAACAACCACCAGCACAATATCAAAAACCACAACCACTAGTACAACATCAACAACCACCAGCACAACATCAACAACCACCAGCACAACATCAACACCCACAACCACCAGTACAACATCAACAACAACACCCACTAGTACAACAACGACAACAACAACCACCAGCACAACATCAACAACAACAACCACTAGTACAACATCAACAAATACCAGCACAACATCAACAACCACAACCACCAGCACAACATCAACAACAACAACCACTAGTACAACAACGACAACAACAACCACAACATCAACAACCACAACCACTAGTACAACATCAACAACCACAACTACCAGTACAACATCAACAACCAAAACCACCAGTACATCATCAACAACAACAACCACTAGTACAACATCAACAACAACCAGCACAACATCAACAACCACAACCACAAGCACAACATCAACAACAACAACCACTAGTACAACATCAACAACCACCAGCACAACATCAACAACCAAAACCACCAGCACAACATCAACAACAACAACCACTAGTACAACAACGACAACACCAACCACCAGCACATCAACAACCACAACCACTAGTACAACATCAACAACCACCAGCACAACATCAACAACCACAACCACTAGTACAACATCAACAACAACAACCACTAGTACAACATCAACAACCACCAGCGCAACATCAACAACCACAACCACCAGCACAACATCAACAACAACAACAACTAGTACAACAACGACAACAACAACAACCAGCACAACATCAACAACAACAACCACTAGTACAACAACGACAACAACCACCAGCACAACATCAACAACACACAACCACTAGTACAACATCAACAACCACCAGCACAACATCAACAACCACCAGCACAACATCAACAACCACCAGCACAACATCAACAACCACAACCACCAGTACAACATCAACAACAACAACCACTAGTACAACAACGACAACAACAACCACCAGCACAACATCAACAACCACAACCACTAGTACAACATCAACAACCACCAGCACAACATCAACAACAACAACCACTAGTACAACAACGACAACAACAACAACAACCAGCACAACATCAACAACCACAACCACTAGTACAACAACGACAACCACCAAGACACATAAAGAGTGCCATTTTATCAGCCATAGAGAAAGACATTTAGTCGCTAGTAAGAAAAGATGCACAACCAAATGTTTTCCCAAAGAGATGGCAGCAATTAAATGTGGGAACAATTTTGATACGTCACCGTGTACACCAGGTTGTGTCTGCTGTACCAAGACACAACACAACACAACGACAACCACTATCACAACAAGCCCTGAACACACAAGAACTATCACTAGCACTACATTGATCACTACCACCACTGTTTCTACAACGCTAACTACCAACACTGCCAGCACAACGCCCACTATCACCAATGTAACCACAACGCTAGCTAACACCACTGTCACCCCAACGGAAACTACCACAACTATCACCACAACGCCAACTACCACCAAAACTCTTATTAACACTACAGTCAACACAAAGACAACTACGCCAACTGTCACTACAACTTCAACTACCACAACTGTCACCACGACGCCAACTACCACCACTGTCACCATAACGTCAAATACCACCACTGTCACCCCGACGCCAACTACCACCACTGTCACCCCGACGCCAACTACCACCACTGTCACCCAGACGAAAACTACGACCATTATTACTAAAACGCAAACTACCACCACTGTCACCACAACGCCAAATACCAACACTGTCACCACAAGGCCAACTACCTACACTGTCACCACAACGCCAACTACCACCATTGTCAACACAACGCAAACTACCACCACTGTCACCACAACACAAACTACCAGAACTGTCACCACAACGCTAACTACCACCACTGTCACTACAACGCCAACTACCACAACTGTGACTACAACATCAACTACCACAACTGTCACCACGACGCCAACTACCACCACTGTCACCATAACATCAACTACCACCACTGTCACTACAACGCCAATTACCACCACTGTCACCACAACGCCAACTAACACAACTGTCACCACAACGCCAACTACCACAACTGTCACTACAACGATTGTCATCACAACGCCAACTACCACCACTGTCACTACAACGCCAACTACCACAACTGTCACTACAACGCACACTACCGCCACTGTCACAACAATGCCAACTACCACAATCGTCACCACAACGCCAACTACCACCACTGTCATCAGAACGCCAACTATCACCAATGTCACAACAACGCCAACTACCACTACTGCCATCACAACGTCCAGTACAACCACTAGTACAACATCAACAACCACAACTACCAGTACAACATCAACAACCACAACCACCAGTACATCATCAACAACAACAACCACTAGTACAACATCAACAACCACCAGCACAACATCAACAACCACAACCACCAGCACAACATCAACAACAACAACCACTAGTACAACATCAACAACCACCAGCACAACATCAACAACAACCACTAGTACAACAACGACAACAACAACCACCAGCACAACATCAACAACAACAACCACTAGTACAATATCAACAACCACCAGCACACCATCAACAACCACAACCACCAGCACAACATCAACAACAACAACCACTAGTACAACAACGACAACATCAACCACCAGCACAACATCAACAACCACAACCACTAGTACAACTTCAACAACCACCAGCACAACATCAGCAACCACAACCACCAGCACAACATCAACAACAACAACCACTAGTACAACAACGACAACAACAACCACCAGCACAACATCAACAACCACAACCACTAGTACAACAACGACAACAACAACGACCAGCACAACATCAACAACCACAACCACTAGTACAACAACGACAAACACCAAGACACATAAAGAGTGCCATTTTATCAGCAATAGAGAAAGACATTTAGTCGCTAGTAAGAAAAGATGCACAACCAAATGTTTTCCCAAAGAGATGGCAGCAATTAAATGTGGGAACAATTTTGATACGTCACCGTGTACACCAGGTTGTGTCTGCTGTACCAAGACACAACACAACACAACGACAACCACTATCACAACAAGCCCTGAACACACAAGAACTAGCACTACATGGATCACTACCACCACTGTTTCTACAACGCTAACTGCCAACACTGCCAGCACAACGCCCACTATCACCAATGTAACCACAACGCTAGCTACCACCACTGTCACCCCAACGGAAGCTACCACAACTATCACCACAACGCCAACTACCACCAAAACTCTAATTAACTCTACAGTCAACACAACGACAACTACGCCAACTGTCACTACAACTTCAACTACCACAACTGTCACCACGACGCCAACTACCACCACTGTCACCATAACGTCAACTACCACCACTGTCACCCCGACGCCAACTACCACCACTGTCACCCAGACGAAAACTACGACCATTATTACTAAAACGCAAACTACCACCACTGTCACCACAACGCCAAATACCAACACTGTCACCACAATGCCAACTACCTACACTGTCACCACAACGCCAACTATCACCATTGTCAACACAACGCAAACTACCACCACTGTCACCACAACACAAACTACCAGAACTGTCACCACAACTCTAACTACCACCACTGTCACTACAACGCCAACTACCACAACTGTGACTACAACATCAACTACCACAACTGTCACCACGACGCCAACTACCACCACTGTCACCATAACATCAACTACCCCCACTGTCAGTACAACGCCAATTACCACAACTGTCACTACAACGCCAACTAACACAACTGTCACCACAACGCCAACTACCACAACTGTCACTATAACACCAACTACCACGATTGTCATCACAACGCCAACTACCACCACTGTCACTACAACACCAACTCCCACAACTGTCACTACAACGCACACTACCGCCACTGTCACAACAATGCCAACTACCACAACCGTCACCACAACGCCAACTACCCCCACTGTCATCAGAACGCCAACTACCACCAATCTCACAACAATGCCAACTCCCACTACTGCCATCACAACGTCCAGTACAACCACTAGTACAACATCAACAACCACAACTACCAGTACAACATCAACAACCACAACCACCAGTACATCATCAACAACAACAACCACTAGTACAACATCAACAACCACCAGCACAACATCAACAACCACAACCACCAGCACAACATCAACAACAACAACCACTAGTACAACATCAACAACCACCAGCGCAACATCAACAACCACAACCACCAGCACAACATCAACAACAACAACAACTAGTACAACAACGACAACAACAACAACCAGCAGAACATCATCAACAACAACCACTAGTACAACAACGACAACAACAACCACCAGCACAACATCAAAAACCACAACCACTAGTACAACATCAACAACCACCAGCACAACATCAACAACCACCAGCACAACATCAACACCCACAACCACCAGTACAACATCAACAACAACACCCACTAGTACAACAACGACAACAACAACCACCAGCACAACATCAACAACCACAACCACTAGTACAACATCAACAAATACCAGCACAACATCAACAACCACAACCACCAGCACAACATCAACAACAACAACCACTAGTACAACAACGACAACAACAACCACAACATCAACAACCACAACCACTAGTACAACATCAACAACCACAACTACCAGTACAACATCAACAACCACAACCACCAGTACATCATCAACAACAACAACCACTAGTACAACATCAACAACCACCAGCACAACATCAACAACCACAACCACAAGCACAACATCAACAACAACAACCACTAGTTCAACATCAACAACCACCAGCACAACATCAACAACCACAACCACCAGCACAACATCAACAACAACAACCACTAGTACAACAACGACAACACCAACCACCAGCACAACATCAACAACCACAACCACTAGTACAACATCAACAACCACCAGCACAACATCAACAACCACAACCACCAGTACAACATCAACAACAACAACCACTAGTACAACAACGACAACAACAACCACCAGCACAACATCAACAACCACAACCACCAGCACAACATCAACAACAACAACCACTAGTACAACAACGACAACAACAACCACCAGCACAACATCAACAACTACAACCACTAGTACAACAACGACAACCACCAAGACACATAAAGAGTGCCATTTTATCAGTCATAGAGAAAGACATTTAGTCGCCAGTAAGAAAAGATGCACAACCAAATGTTTTCCCAAAGAGATGGCAGCAATTAAATGTGGGAACAATTTTGATACGTCCCCGTGTACACCAGGTTGTGTCTGCTGTACCAAGACACCACACAACACAACGATAACCACTATCACAACAAGCCCTGAACACACAAGAACTATCACTAGCACTACATTGATCACTACCACCACTATTTCTACAACGCTAACTACCAACACTGCCAGCACAACGCCCACTATCACCAATGTAACCACAACGCTAGCTACCACCACTGTCACCCCAGCGGAAACTACCACAACTATCACCACAACGCCAACTACCACCAAAACTCTAATTAACACTACAGTCAACACAACGACAACTACGCCAACTGTCACTACAACTTCAACTACTACAACTGTCACCACGACGCCAACTACCACCACTGTCACCATAACGTCAACTACCACCACTGTCACCCCGACGCCAACTACCACCACTGTCACCCCGGCGCCAACTACCACAACTGTGACTACAACATCAACTACCACAACTGTCACCACGACGCCAACTACCACCACTGTCACCATAACGTCAACAACCACCACTGTCACTACAACGCCAATTACCACCACTGTCACTACAACGCCAACTAACAAAACTGTCACCACAACGCCAACTACCGCAACTGTCACTATAACGCCAACTTCCACGATTGTCATCACAACGCCAACTACCACCACTGTCACTACAACGCCAACTACCACAACTGTCACTACAACGCACACTACCGCCACTGTCACAACAATGCCAACTACCACAACCGTCACCACAACGCCAACTACCTCCACTGTCATCAGAACGCCAACTACCACCAATGTCACAACAATGCCAACTACCACTACTGCCATCACAACGTCCAGTACAACCACTAGTACAACATCAACAACCACAATTACCAGTACAACATCAACAACCACAACCACCAGTACATCATCAACAACAACAACCACTAGTACAACATCAACAACCACCAGCACAACATCAACAACCACAACCACCAGCACAACATCAACAACAACAACCACTAGTACAACATCAACAACCACCAGCACAACATCAACAACCACAACCACCAGCACAACATCAACAACAACAACCACTAGTACAACAACGACAACAACAACCACCAGCACAACATCAACAACCACAACCACTAGTACAACATCAACAACCACCAGCACAACATCAACAACCACAACCACCAGTACAACATCAACAACAACAACCACTAGTAAAACAACGACAACAACCACCACCAGCACAACATCAACAACCACAACCACTAGTACAACAACGACAACCACCAAGACACATAAAGAGTGCCATTTTATCAGCCATAGAGAAAGACATTTAGTCGCTAGTAAGAAAAGATGCACAACTAAATGTTTTCCCAAAGAGATGGCAGCAATTAAATGTGGGAACAATTTTGATACGTCCCCGTGTACACCAGGTTGTGTCTGCTGTACCAAGACACCACACAACACAACGATAACCACTATCACAACAAGCCCTGAACACACAAGAACTATCACTAGCACTACATTGATCACTACCACCACTGTTTCTACAACGCTAACTACCAACACTGCCAGCACAACGCCCACTATCACCAATGTAACCACAACGCTAGCTACCACCACTGTCACTCCAATGGAAACTACCACAACTATCACCACAACGCCAACTACCACCAAAACTCTAATTAACACTACAGTCAACACAACGACAACTACGCCAACTGTCACTACAACTTCAACTACCACAACAGTCACCACGACGCCAACTACCACCACTGTCACCATAACGTCAGCTACCACCACTGTCACCCCGACGCCAACTACCACCACTGTCACCCCGACGCCAACTACCACCACTGTCACCCAGAAGAAAACTACGACCATTATTACTAAAACGCCAACTACCACCACTGTCACCACAACGCCAAATACCAACACTGTCACCACAATGCCAACTACCTACATTGTCACCACAACGCCAACTACCACCATTGTCAATACAACGCAAACTACCACCACTGTCATCACAACACAAACTACCAGAACTGTCACCACAACGCTAACTACCACCACTGTCACTACAACGCCAACTACCACCACTGTGACTGCAACATCAACTACCACAACTGTCACCACGACGCCAACTACCACCACTGTCACCATAACGTCAACTACCACCACTGTCACTACAACGCCAATTACCACCACTGTCACTATAACGCCAACTACCACGATTGTCATCACAACGCCAACTACCTCCACTCTCACTACAACGCCAACTACCACAACTGTCACTACAACGCACACTACCGCCACTGTCACAATAACGTCAACTACCACCACTGTCACTACAACGCCAACTACCACAACTGTCACCACGACGCCAACTACCACCACTGTCACCATAACGTCAACTACCACCAATGTCACTACAACGCCAATTATCACCACTGTCACTATAACGCCAACTACCACGATTGTCATCACAACGCCAACTACCACCACTGTCACTACAACGCCAATTACCACCACTGTCACAACAATGCCAACTACCACCACCGTCACCACAACGCAAACTACCCCCACTGTCATCAGAACGCCAACTACCACCAATCTCACAACAATGCCAACTACCACTACTGCCATCACAACGTCCAGTACAACCACTAGTACAACATCAACAACCACAACTACCAGTACAACATCAACAACCACAACCACCAGTACATCATCAACAACAACAACCACTAGTACAACATCAACAACCACCAGCACAACATCAACAACCACAACCACCAGCACAACATCAACAACAACAACCACTAGTACAACATCAAGAACCACCAGCGCAACATCAACAACCACAACCACCAGCACAACATCAACAACAACAACAACTAGTACAACAACGACAACAACAACAACCAGCAGAACATCATTAACAACAACCACTAGTACAACAACGACAACAACAACCACCAGCACAACATCAAAAACCACAACCACTAGTACAACATCAACAACCACCAGCACAACATCAACAAACACCAGCACAACATCAACAACCACATCCACCAGTACAACATCAACAACAACACCCACTAGTACAACAACGACAACAACAACCACCAGCACAACATCAAAAACCACAACCACTAGTACAACATCAACAACCACCAGCACAACATCAACAACCACCAGCACAACATCAACAACCACATCCACCAGTACAACATCAACAACAACACCCACTAGTACAACAACGACAACAACAACCACCAGCACAACATCAACAACCACAACCACTAGTACAACATCAACAAATACCAGCACAATATCAACAACCACAACCACCAGCACAACATCAACAACAACAACCACTAGTACAACAACGACAACAACAACCACAACATCAACAACCACAACCACTAGTACAACATCAACAACCACAACTACCAGTACAACATCAACAACCACAACCACCAATACATCATCAACAACCACTAGTACAACATCAACAACCACCAGCACAACATCAACAACCACAACCACAAGCACAACATCAACAACAACAACCACTAGTACAACATCAACAACCACCAGCACAACATCAACAACCACAACCACTAGTACAACATCAACAACCACCAGCACAACATCAACAACCACAACCACCAGTACAACATCAACAACAACAACCACTAGTACAACAACGACAACAACAACCACCAGCACAACATCAACAACCACAACCACCAGTACAACATCAACAACTACAAGCACTAGTACAACAACGACAACCACCAAGACACATAAAGAGTGCCATTTTATCAGCCATAGAGAAAGACATTTAGTCGCCAGTAAGAAAAGATGCACAACCAAATGTTTTCCCAAAGAGATGGCAGCAATTAAATGTGGGAACAATTTTGATACGTCCCCGTGTACACCAGGTTGTGTCTGCTGTACCAAGACACCACACAACACAACGATAACCACTATCACAACAAGCCCTGAACACACAAGAACTATCACTAGCAGTACATTGATCACTACCACCACTGTTTCTACAACGCTAACTACCAACACTGCCAGCACAACGCCCACTATCACCAATGTAACCACAACGCTAGCTACCACCACTGTCACCCCAACGGAAACTACCACAACTATCACCACAACGCCAACTACCACCAAAACTCTAATTAACACTACAGTCAACACAACGACAACTACGCCAACTGTCACTACAACTTCAACTACCACAACTGTCACCACGACGCCAACTACCAGCACTGTCACCATAACGTCAACTACCACCACTGTCACCCCGACGCCAACTACCACCACTGTCACCCCGGCGCCAACTACCACAACTGTGACTACAACATCAACTACCACAACTGTCACCACGACGCCAACTACCACCACTGTCACCATAACGTCAACTACCACCACTGTCACTACAACGCCAATTACCACCACTGTCACTACAACGCCAACTAACACAACTGTCACCACAACGCCAACTACCGCAACTGTCACTATAACGCCAACTACCACGATTGTCATCACAACGCCAACTACCACCAAAACTCTAATTAACACTACAGTCAACACAACGACAACTACGCCAACTGTCACTACAACTTCAACTACCACCACTGTCATCACAACACAAACTACCAGAACTGTCACCACAACGCTAACTACCACCACTGTCACTACAACGCCAACTACCACCACTGTGACTGCAACATCAACTACCACAACTGTCACCACGACGCCAACTACCACCACTGTCACCATAACGTCAACTACCACCACTGTCACTACAACGCCAATTACCACCACTGTCACTATAACGCCAACTACCACGATTGTCATCACAACGCCAACTACCTCCACTCTCACTACAACGCCAACTACCACAACTGTCACTACAACGCACACTACCGCCACTGTCACAATAACGTCAACTACCACCACTGTCACTACAACGCCAACTACCACAACTGTCACCACGACGCCAACTACCACCACTGTCACCATAACGTCAACTACCACCAATGTCACTACAACGCCAATTATCACCACTGTCACTATAACGCCAACTACCACGATTGTCATCACAACGCCAACTACCACCACTGTCACTACAACGCCAATTACCACCACTGTCACAACAATGCCAACTACCACCACCGTCACCACAACGCAAACTACCCCCACTGTCATCAGAACGCCAACTACCACCAATCTCACAACAATGCCAACTACCACTACTGCCATCACAACGTCCAGTACAACCACTAGTACAACATCAACAACCACAACTACCAGTACAACATCAACAACCACAACCACCAGTACATCATCAACAACAACAACCACTAGTACAACATCAACAACCACCAGCACAACATCAACAACCACAACCACCAGCACAACATCAACAACAACAACCACTAGTACAACATCAAGAACCACCAGCGCAACATCAACAACCACAACCACCAGCACAACATCAACAACAACAACAACTAGTACAACAACGACAACAACAACAACCAGCAGAACATCATTAACAACAACCACTAGTACAACAACGACAACAACAACCACCAGCACAACATCAAAAACCACAACCACTAGTACAACATCAACAACCACCAGCACAACATCAACAAACACCAGCACAACATCAACAACCACATCCACCAGTACAACATCAACAACAACACCCACTAGTACAACAACGACAACAACAACCACCAGCACAACATCAAAAACCACAACCACTAGTACAACATCAACAACCACCAGCACAACATCAACAACCACCAGCACAACATCAACAACCACATCCACCAGTACAACATCAACAACAACACCCACTAGTACAACAACGACAACAACAACCACCAGCACAACATCAACAACCACAACCACTAGTACAACATCAACAAATACCAGCACAATATCAACAACCACAACCACCAGCACAACATCAACAACAACAACCACTAGTACAACAACGACAACAACAACCACAACATCAACAACCACAACCACTAGTACAACATCAACAACCACAACTACCAGTACAACATCAACAACCACAACCACCAATACATCATCAACAACCACTAGTACAACATCAACAACCACCAGCACAACATCAACAACCACAACCACAAGCACAACATCAACAACAACAACCACTAGTACAACATCAACAACCACCAGCACAACATCAACAACCACAACCACTAGTACAACATCAACAACCACCAGCACAACATCAACAACCACAACCACCAGTACAACATCAACAACAACAACCACTAGTACAACAACGACAACAACAACCACCAGCACAACATCAACAACCACAACCACCAGTACAACATCAACAACTACAAGCACTAGTACAACAACGACAACCACCAAGACACATAAAGAGTGCCATTTTATCAGCCATAGAGAAAGACATTTAGTCGCCAGTAAGAAAAGATGCACAACCAAATGTTTTCCCAAAGAGATGGCAGCAATTAAATGTGGGAACAATTTTGATACGTCCCCGTGTACACCAGGTTGTGTCTGCTGTACCAAGACACCACACAACACAACGATAACCACTATCACAACAAGCCCTGAACACACAAGAACTATCACTAGCAGTACATTGATCACTACCACCACTGTTTCTACAACGCTAACTACCAACACTGCCAGCACAACGCCCACTATCACCAATGTAACCACAACGCTAGCTACCACCACTGTCACCCCAACGGAAACTACCACAACTATCACCACAACGCCAACTACCACCAAAACTCTAATTAACACTACAGTCAACACAACGACAACTACGCCAACTGTCACTACAACTTCAACTACCACAACTGTCACCACGACGCCAACTACCAGCACTGTCACCATAACGTCAACTACCACCACTGTCACCCCGACGCCAACTACCACCACTGTCACCCCGGCGCCAACTACCACAACTGTGACTACAACATCAACTACCACAACTGTCACCACGACGCCAACTACCACCACTGTCACCATAACGTCAACTACCACCACTGTCACTACAACGCCAATTACCACCACTGTCACTACAACGCCAACTAACACAACTGTCACCACAACGCCAACTACCGCAACTGTCACTATAACGCCAACTACCACGATTGTCATCACAACGCCAACTACCACCAAAACTCTAATTAACACTACAGTCAACACAACGACAACTACGCCAACTGTCACTACAACTTCAACTACCACCACTGTCATCACAACACAAACTACCAGAACTGTCACCACAACGCTAACTACCACCACTGTCACTACAACGCCAACTACCACCACTGTGACTGCAACATCAACTACCACAACTGTCACCACGACGCCAACTACCACCACTGTCACCATAACGTCAACTACCACCACTGTCACTACAACGCCAATTACCACCACTGTCACTATAACGCCAACTACCACGATTGTCATCACAACGCCAACTACCTCCACTCTCACTACAACGCCAACTACCACAACTGTCACTACAACGCACACTACCGCCACTGTCACCATAACGTCAACTACCACCACTGTCACTACAACGCCAACTACCACAACTGTCACCACGACGCCAACTACCACCACTGTCACCATAACGTCAACTACCACCAATGTCACTACAAAGCCAATTATCACCACTGTCACTATAACGCCAACTACCACGATTGTCATCACAACGCCAACTACCACCACTGTCACTACAACGCCAATTACCACCACTGTCACAACAATGCCAACTACCACCACCGTCACCACAACGCAAACTACCCCCACTGTCATCAGAACGCCAACTACCACCAATCTCACAACAATGCCAACTACCACTACTGCCATCACAACGTCCAGTACAACCACTAGTACAACATCAACAACCACAACTACCAGTACAACATCAACAACCACAACCACCAGTACATCATCATCAACAACAACCACTAGTACAACATCAACAACCACCAGCACAACATCAACAACCACAACCACCAGCACAACATCAACAACAACAACCACTAGTACAACATCAACAACCACCAGCGCAACATCAACAACCACAACCACCAGCACAACATCAACAACAACAACAACTTGTACAACAACGACAACAACAACAACCAGCAGAACATCATCAACAACAACCACTAGTACAACAACGACAACAACAACCACCAGCACAACATCAAAAACCACAACCACTAGTACAACATCAACAACCACCAGCACAACATCAACAACCACCAGCACAACATCAACAACCACATCCACCAGTACAACATCAACAACAACACCCACTAGTACAACAACGACAACAACAACCACCAGCACAACATCAACAACCACAACCACTAGTACAACATCAACAAATACCAGCACAATATCAACAACCACAACCACCAGCACAACATCAACAACAACAACCACTAGTACAACAACGACAACAACAACCACAACATCAACAACCACAACCACTAGTACAACATCAACAACCACAACTACCAGTACAACATCAACAACCACAACCACCAATACATCATCAACAACAACAACCACTAGTACAACATCAACAACCACCAGCACAACATCAACAACCACAACCACAAGCACAACATCAACAACAACAACCACTAGTACAACATCAACAACCACCAGCACAACATCAACAACCACAACCACTAGTACAACATCAACAACCACCAGCACAACATCAACAACCACAACCACCAGTACAACATCAACAACAACAACCACTAGTACAACAACGACAACAACAACCACCAGCACAACATCAACAACCACAACCACCAGCACAACATCAACAACAACAACCACTAGTACAACAACGACAACAACAACTACCAGCACAACATCAACAACTACAAGCACTAGTACAACAACGACAACCACCAAGACACATAAAGAGTGCCATTTTATCAGCCATAGAGAAAGACATTTAGTCGCCAGTAAGAAAAGATGCACAACCAAATGTTTTCCCAAAGAGATGGCAGCAATTAAATGTGGGAACAATTTTGATACGTCCCCGTGTACACCAGGTTGTGTCTGCTGTACCAAGACACCACACAACACAACGATAACCACTATCACAACAAGCCCTGAACACACAAGAACTATCACTAGCAATACATTGATCACTACCACCACTGTTTCTACAACGCTAACTACCAACACTGCCAGCACAACGCCCACTATCACCAATATAACCACAACGCTAGCTACCACCACTGTCACCCCAACGGAAACTACCACAACTATCACCACAACGCCAACTACCACCAAAACTCTAATTAACACTACAGTCAACACAACGACAACTACGCCAACTGTCACTACAACTTCAACTACCACAACTGTCACCACGACGCCAACTACCAGCACTGTCACCATAACGTCAACTACCACCACTGTCACCCCGACGCCAACTACCACCACTGTCACCCAGGCGCCAACTACCACAACTGTGACTACAACATCAACTACCACAACTGTCACCACGACGCCAACTACCACCACTGTCACCATAACGTCAACTACCACCACTGTCACTACAACGCCAATTACCACCACTGTCACTACAACGCCAACTAACACAACTGTCACCACAACGCCAACTACCGCAACTGTCACTATAACGCCAACTACCACGATTGTCATCACAACGCCAACTACCACCACTGTCACTACAACGCCAACTACCACAACTGTCACTACAACGCACACTACCGCCACTGTCACAACAATGCCAACTACCACAACCGTCACCACAACGCCAACTACCCCCACTGTCATCAGAACGCCAACTACCACAAATGTCACAACAATGCCAACTACCACTACTGCCATCACAACGTCCAGTACAACCACTAGTACAACATCAACAACCACAACTACCAGTACAACATCAACAACCACAACCACCAGTACATCATCAACAACAACAACCACTAGTACAACATCAACAACCACCAGCACAACATCAACAACCACAACCACCAGCACAACATCAACAACAACAACCACTAGTACAACATCAACAACCACCAGCACAACACCAACAACCACAACCACCAGTACAACATCAACAACAACAACCACTAGTACAACAACGACAACAACAACCACCAGCACAACATCAACAACCACAACCACCAGCACATCAACAACAACAACCACTAGTACAACAACGACAACAACAACAACCAGCACAACATCAACAACCACAACCACTAGTACAACATCAACAACCACCAGCACAACATCAACAACCACAACCTCCAGCACAACATCAACAACAACAACCACTAGTACAACAACGACAACAACAACCACCAGCACAACATCAACAACCACAACCACTAGTACAACAACGACAACCACCAAGACACATAAAGAGTGTCATTTTATCAGCAATAGAGAAAGACATTTAGTCGCTAGTAAGAAAAGATGCACAACCAAATGTTTTCCCAAAGAGATGGCAGCAATTAAATGTGGGACCAATTTTGATACGTCCCCGTGTACACCAGGTTGTGTCTGCTGTACCAAGACACCACACAACACAACGACAACCACTATCACAACAAGTCCTGAACACACAAGAACTATCACTAGCACTACATTGATCACTACCACCACTGTTTCTACAACGCTAACTACCAACACTGCCAGCACAACGCCCACTATCACCAATGTAACCACAACGCTAGCTACCACCACTGTCACCCCAACGGAAACTACCACAACTATCACCACAACGCCAACTACCACCAAAACTCTAATTAACACTACAGTCAACACAACGACAACTACGCCAACTGTCACTACAACTTCAACTACCACAACTGTCACCACGACGCCAACTACCACCACTGTCACCATAACGTCAACTACCACCACTGTCACCCCGACGCCAACTACCACCACTGCCACCCCGGCGCCAACTACCACAACTGTGACTACAACATCAACTACCACAACTGTCACCACGACGCCAACTACCACCACTGTCACCATAACGTCAACTACCACCACTGTCACTACAACGCCAATTACCACCACTGTCACTACAACGCCAACTAACACAACTGTCACCACAACGCCAACTATCACAACTGTCACTATAACGCCAACTACCACGATTGTCATCACAACGCCAACTACCACCACTGTCACTACAACGCCAACTGCCACAACTGTCACTACAAGGCACACTACCGCCACTGTCACAACAATTCCAACTACCACAACCGTCACCACAACGCCAACTACCCCCACTGTCATCAGAACGTCAACTACCACCAATGTCACAACAATGCAAACTACCACTACTGCCATCACAACGTCCAGTACAACCACTAGAACAACATCAACAACCACAACTACCAGTACAACATCAACAACCACAACCACCAGTACATCATCAACAACAACAACCACAAGTACAGCATCAACAACCAATAGCACAACATCAACAACCACAACCACCAGCACAACATCAACAACAACAACCACTAGTACAACATCAACAACCACCAGCGCAACATCAACAACCACAACCACCAGCACAACATCAACAACAACCACTAGTACAACATCAACAACCACCAGCACAACATCAACAACCACCAGCACAACATCAACAACCACAACCTCCAGTACAACATCAACAACAACAACCACTAGTACAACAACGACAACAACAACCACCAGCACAACATCAACAACCACAACCACTAGTACATCAACAACCACCAGCACAACATCAACAACCACCAGCACAACATCAACAACCACAACCACCAGTACAACATCAACAACAACAACCACTAGTACAACAACGACAACAACAACCACCAGCACAACATCAACTACCACAACCACTAGTACAACATCAACAACCACCAGCACAACATCAACAACCACAACCACTAGTACAACATCAACAAATACCAGCACAACATCAACAACCACAACCACCAGCACAACATCAACAACAACAACCACTAGTACAACAACGACAACAACAACCACAACATCAACAACCACAACCACTAGTACAACATCAACAACCACCAGCACAACATCAACAACCACAACCACCAGTACATCATCAACAACAACAACCACTAGTACAACATCAACAACCACCAGCACAACATCAACAACCACAACCACAAGCACAACATCAACAACAACAACCACTAGTTCAACATCAACAACCACCAGCACAACATCAACAACCACAACCACCAGCACAACATCAACAACAACAACCACTAGTACAACAACGACAACACCAACCACCAGCACAACATCAACAACCACAACCACTAGTACAACATCAACAACCACCAGCACAACATCAACAACCACAACCACCAGTACAACATCAACAACAACAACCACTAGTACAACAACGACAGCAAGAACCACCAGCACAACATCAACAACCACAACCACCAGCACAACATCAACAACAACAACCACTAGTACAACAACGACAACAACAACCACCAGCACAACATCAACAACTACAACCACTAGTACCACAACGACAACCACCAAGACACATAAAGAGTGCCATTTTATCAGTCATAGAGAAAGACATTTAGTCGCCAGTAAGAAAAGATGCACAACCAAATGTTTTCCCAAAGAGATGGCAGCAATTAAATGTGGGAACAATTTTGATACGTCCCCGTGTACACCAGGTTGTGTCTGCTGTACCAAGACACAACACAACACAACGATAACCACTATCACAACAAGCCCTGAACACACAAGAACTATCACTAGCACTACCTTGATCACTACCACCACTGTTTCTACAACGCTAACTACCAACACTGCTAGCACAACGCCCACTATCACCAATGTAACCACAACGCTACCTACCACCACTGTCACCCCAACGGAAACTACCACAACTATCACCACAACGCCAACTACCACCAAAACTCTAATTAACACTACAGTCAACACAACGACAACTACGCCAACTGTCACTACAACTTCAACTACCACAACTGTCACCACGACGCCAACTACTACCACTGTCACCATAACGTCAACTACCACCACTGTCACCCCGACGCCAACTACCACCACTGTCACCCCGGCGCCAACTACCACAACTGTGACTACAACATCAACTACCACAACTGTCACCACGACGCCAACTACCACCACTGTCACCATAACGTCAACTACCACCACTGTCACTACAACGCCAATTACCACCACTGTCACTACAACGCCAACTAACACAACTGTCACCACAACGCCAACTACCACAACTGTCACTATAACGCCAACTACCACGATTGTCATCACAACGCCAACTACCACCACTGTCACTACAACGCCAACTACCACAACTGTCACTACAAGGCACACTACCGCCACTGTCACAACAATGCCAACTACCACAACCGTCACCACAACGCCAACTGCCCCCACTGTCACCAGAACGCCAACTACCACCAATGTCACAACAATGCAAACTACCACTACTGCCATCACAACGTCCAGTACAACCACTAGTACAACATCAACAACCACAACTACCAGTACAACATCAACAACCACAACCACCAGTACATCATCAACAACAACAACCACTAGTAGAACATCAACAACCACCAGCACAACATCAACAACCACAACCACCAGCACAACATCAACAACAACAACCACTAGTACAACATCAACAACCACCAGCGCAACATCAACAACCACAACCACCAGCACAACATCAACAACAACAACAACTAGTACAACAACGACAACAACAACAACCAGCAGAACATCATCAACAACAACCACTAGTACAACAACGACAACAACAACCACCAGCACAACATCAAAAACCACAACCACTAGTACAACATCAACAACCACCAGCACAACATCAACAACCACCAGCACAACATCAACACCCACAACCACCAGTACAACATCAACAACAACACCCACTAGTACAACAACGACAACAACAACCACCAGCACAACATCAACAACCACAACCACTAGTACAACATCAACAAATACCAGCACAACATCAACAACCACAACCACCAGCACAACATCAACAACAACAACCACTAGTACAACAACGACAACAACAACCACAACATCAACAACCACAACCACTAGTACAACATCAACAACCACAACTACCAGTACAACATCAACAACCACAACCACCAGTACATCATCAACAACAACAACCACTAGTACAACATCAACAACCACCAGCACAACATCAACAACCACAACCACAAGCACATCAACAACAACAACCACTAGTTCAACATCAACAACCACCAGCACAACATCAACAACCACAACCACCAGCACAACATCAACAACAACAACCACTAGTACAACAACGACAACACCAACCACCAGCACAACATCAACAACCACAACCACTAGTACAACATCAACAACCACCAGCACAACATCAACAACCACAACCACCAGTACAACATCAACAACAACAACCACTAGTACAACAACGACAACAAGAACCACCAGCACAACATCAACAACCACAACCACCAGCACAACATCAACAACAACAACCACTAGTACAACAACGACAACAACAACCACCAGCACAACATCAACAACTACAACCACTAGTACAACAACGACAACCACCAAGACACATAAAGAGTGCCATTTTATCAGTCATAGAGAAAGACATTTAGTCGCCAGTAAGAAAAGATGCACAACCAAATGTTTTCCCAAAGAGATGGCAGCAATTAAATGTGGGAACAATTTTGATACGTCCCCGTGTACACCAGGTTGTGTCTGCTGTACCAAGACACCACACAACACAACGATAACCACTATCACAACAAGCCCTGAACACACAAGAACTATCACTAGCACTACATTGATCACTACCACCACTGTTTCTACAACGCTAACTACCAACACTGCCAGCACAACGCCCACTATCACCAATGTAACCACAACGCTAGCTACCACCACTGTCACCCCAACGGAAACTACCACAACTATCACCACAACGCCAACTACCACCAAAACTCTAATTAACACTACAGTCAACACAACGACAACTACGCCAACTGTCACTACAACTTCAACTACCACAACTGTCACCACGACGCCAACTACCACCACTGTCACCATAACGTCAACTACCACCACTGTCACTACAACGCCAATTACCACCACTGTCACTACAACGCCAACTAACAAAACTGTCACCACAACGCCAACTACCGCAACTGTCACTATAACGCCAACTTCCACGATTGTCATCACAACGCCAACTACCACCACTGTCACTACAACGCCAACTACCACAACTGTCACTACAACGCACACTACCGCCACTGTCACAACAATGTCAACTACCACAACCGTCACCACAACGCCAACTACCTCCACTGTCATCAGAACGCCAACTACCACCAATGTCACAACAATGCCAACTACCACTACTGCCATCACAACGTCCAGTACAACCACTAGTACAACATCAACAACCACAATTACCAGTACAACATCAACAACCACAACCACCAGTACATCATCAACAACAACAACCACTAGTAGAACATCAACAACCACCAGCACAACATCAACAACCACAACCACCAGCACAACATCAACAACAACAACCACTAGTACAACATCAACAACCACCAGCACAACATCAACAACCACAACCACCAGCACAACATCAACAACAACAACCACTAGTACAACAACGACAACAACAACCACCAGCACAACATCAACAACCACAACCACTAGTACAACATCAACAACCACCAGCACAACATCAACCACAACCACCAGTACAACATCAACAACAACAACCACTAGTAAAACAACGACAACAACCACCACCAGCACAACATCAACAACCACAACCACTAGTACAACAACGACAACCACCAAGACACATAAAGAGTGCCATTTTATCAGCCATAGAGAAAGACATTTAGTCGCCAGTAAGAAAAGATGCACAACTAAATGTTTTCCCAAACAGATGGCAGCAATTAAATGTGGGAACAATTTTGATACGTCCCCGTGTACACCAGGTTGTGTCTGCTGTACCAAGACACCACACAACACAACGACAACCACTATCACAACAAGCCCTGAACACACAAGAACTATCACTAGCACTACATTGATCACTACCACCACTGTTTCTACAACGCTAACTACCAACACTGCCAGCACAACGCCCACTATCACCAATGTAACCACAACGATAGCTACCACCACTGTCACTCCAATGGAAACTACCACAACTATCACCACAACGCCAACTACCACCAAAACTCTAATTAACACTACAGTCAACACAACGACAACTACGCCAACTGTCACTACAACTTCAACTACCACAACAGTCACCACGACGCCAACTACCACCACTGTCACCATAACGTCAGCTACCACCACTGTCACCCCGACGCCAACTACCACCACTGTCACCCCGACGCCAACTACCACCACTGTCACCCAGAAGAAAACTACGACCATTATTACTAAAACGCCAACTACCACCACTGTCACCACAACGCCAAATACCAACACTGTCACCACAGTGCCAACTACCTACACTGTCACCACAAAGCCAACTACCACCATTGTCAATACAACGCAAACTACCACCACTGTCATCACAACACAAACTACCAGAACTGTCACCACAACGCTAACTACCACCACTGTCACTACAACGCCAACTACCACCACTGTGACTGAAACATCAACTACCACAACTGTCACCACGACGCCAACTACCACCACTGTCACCATAACGTCAACTACCACCACTGTCACTACAACGCCAATTACCACCACTGTCACTATAACGCCAACTACCACGATTGTCATCACAACGCCAACTACCACCACTGTCACTACAACGCCAATTACCACCACTGTCACAACAATGCCAACTACCACCACCGTCACCACAACGCAAACTACCCCCACTGTCATCAGAACGCCAACTACCACCAATCTCACAACAATGCCAACTACCACTACTGCCATCACAACGTCCAGTACAACCACTAGTACAACATCAACAACCACAACTACCAGTACAACATCAACAACCACAACCACCAGTACATCATCAACAACAACAACCACTAGTACAACATCAACAACCACCAGCACAACATCAACAACCACAACCACCAGCACAACATCAACAACAACAACCACTAGTACAACATCAACAACCACCAGCGCAACATCAACAACCACAACCACCAGCACAACATCAACAACAACAACAACTAGTACAACAACGACAACAACAACAACCAGCAGAACATCATCAACAACAACCACTAGTACAACAACGACAACAACAACCACCAGCACAACATCAAAAACCACAACCACTAGTACAACATCAACAACCACCAGCACAACATCAACAACCACCAGCACAACATCAACAACCACATCCACCAGTACAACATCAACAACAACACCCACTAGTACAACAACGACAACAACAACCACCAGCACAACATCAACAACCACAACCACTAGTACAACATCAACAAATACCAGCACAATATCAACAACCACAACCACCAGCACAACATCAACAACAACAACCACTAGTACAACAACGACAACAACAACCACAACATCAACAACCACAACCACTAGTACAACATCAACAACCACAACCAGCAGCACAACATCAACAACAACCACTAGTACAACATCAACAACCACCAGCACAACATCAACAACCACAACCACCAGCACAACATCAACAACAACAACAACCACTAGTACAACAACGACAACAACAACCACCAGCATATCAACCACAACCACTAGTACAACATCAACAACCACCAGCACAACATCAACAACCACAACCACCAGCACAACATCAACAACAACAACCACCAGCACAACATCAACAACAACAACCACTAGTACAACAACGACAACAACAACCACCAGCACAACATCAACAAACACAACCACTAGTGCAACAACGACAACCACCAAGACACATAAAGAGTGCCATTTTATCAGCAATAGAGAAAGACATTTAGTCGCTAGTAAGAAAAGATGCACAACCAAATGCTTTCCCAAAGAGATGGCAGCTAATAAATGTGGGAACAATTTTGATACGTCCCCGTGTACACCAGGTTGTGTCTGCTGTACCAAGACACAACACAACACAACGACAACCACTATCACAACAAGCCCTGAACACACAAGAACTATCACTAGCACTACATTGATCACTACCGCCACTGTTTCTACAACGCTAACTACCAACACTGCCAGCACAACGCCCACTATCACCAATGTAACCACAACGCTAGCTACCACCACTGTCACCCCAACGGAAACTACCACAACTATCACCACAACGCCAACTACCACCAAAACTCTAATTAACACTACAGTGAACACGACGCCAACTACCACCACTGTCATCATAACGTCAACTACCACCACTGTCACCCCGACGCCAACTATCACCACTGTCACCCAGACGAAAACTACGACCATTATTACTAAAACGCAAACTACCACCACTGTCACCACAACGCCAAACACCAACACTGTCACCACAATGCCAACTTCCTACACTGTCACCACAACGCCAACTACCACCATTGTCAACACAACGCAAACTACCACTACTGTCACCACAACACAAACTACCAGAACTGTCACCACAACACTAACTACCACCACTGTCACTACAACGCCAACTACCACAACTGTGACTACAACATCAACTACCACAACTGTCACCACGACGCCAACTACCACCACTGTCACCATAACATCAACTACCACCACTGTCACTACAACGCCAATTACCACCACTGTCACTACAACGCCAACTAACACAACTGTCACTACAACGCCAACTACCACAACGGTCACTATAACGCCAACTACCACGATTGTCATCACAACGCCAACTACCACCACTGTCACTACAACGCCAACTACCACAACTGTCACTACAACGCACACTACCGCCACTGTCACAACAATGTCAACTACCACAACCGTCACCACAACGCCAACTACCCCCACTGTCATCAGAACGCCAACTACCACCAATGTCACAACAATGCCAACTACCACTACTGCCATCACAACGTCCAGTACAACCACTAGTACAACATCAACAACCACAACTACCAGTACAACATCAACAACCACAACCACCAGTACATCATCAACAACAACAACCACTAGTACAACATCAACAACCAATAGCACAACATCAACAACCACAACCACCAGCACAACATCAACAACAACAACCACTAGTACAACATCAACAACCACCAGCGCAACATCAACAACCACAACCACCAGCACAACATCAACAACAACAACCACTAGTACAACATCAACAACCACCAGCACAACATCAACAACCACCAGCACAACATCAACAACCACAACCACCAGTACAACATCAACAACAACAACCACTAGTACAACAACGACAACTACAACCACCAGCACAACATCAACAACCACAACCACTAGTACAACATCAACAACCACCAGCACAACTTCAACAACCACCAGCATAACATCAACAACCACAACCACTAGTACAACATCAACAACAACAACCACTAGTACAACATCAACAACCACCAGCGCAACATCAACAACCACAACCACCAGCACAACATCAACAACAACAACCACTAGTACAACATCAACAACCACCAGCACAACATCAACAACCACCAGCACAACATCAACAACCACAACCACCAGTACAACATCAACAACAACAACCACTAGTACAACAACGACAACTACAACCACCAGCACAACATCAACAACCACAACCACTAGTACAACATCAACAACCACCAGCACAACTTCAACAACCACCAGCACAACATCAACAACCACAACTACCAGTACAACATCAACAACAACAACCACTAGTACAACAACGACAACAACAACCACCAGCACAACATCAACAACCACAACCTCCAGCACAACATCAACAACAACAACCACTAGTACAACAACGACAACAACAACCACCAGCACAACATCAACAACCACAACCACTAGTACAACAACGACAACCACCAAGACACATAAAGAGTGCCATTTTATCAGCAATAGAGAAAGACATTTAGTCGCTAGTAAGAAATGATGCACAACCAAATGTTTTCCCAAAGAGATGGCAGCAATTAAATGTGGGAACAATTTTGATACGTCCCCGTGTACACCAGGTTGTGTCTGCTGTACCAAGACAGAACACAACACAACGACAACCACTATCACAACAAGCCCTGAACACACAAGAACTATCACTAGCACTACATTGATCACTACCACCACTGTTTCTACAACGCTAACTACCAACACTGCCAGCACAACGCCCACTATCACCAATGTAACCACAACGCTAGCTACCACCACTGTCACCCCAACGGAAACTACCACAACTATCACCACAACGCCAACTACCACCAAAACTCTAATTAACACTACAGTCAACACAACGACAACTACGCCAACTGTCACTACAACTTCAACTACCACAACTGTCACCACGACGCCAACTACCACCACTGTCACCATAACGTCAACTACCACCACTGTCACCCCGACGCCAACTACCACCACTGTCACCCCGGCGCCAACTACCACAACTGTGACTACAACATCAACTACCACAACTGTCACCACGACGCCAACTACCACCACTGTCACCATAACTTCAACTACCACCACTGTCACTACAACGCCAATTACCACCACTGTCACTACAACGCCAACTAACACAACTGTCACCACAACGCCAACTATCACAACTGTCACTATAACGCCAACTACCACGATTGTCATCACAACGCCAACTACCACCACTGTCACTACAACGCCAACTGCCACAACTGTCACTACAAGGCACACTACCGCCACTGTCACAACAATTCCAACTACCACAACCGTCACCACAACGCCAACTACCCCCACTGTCATCAGAACCCCAACTACCACCAATGTCACAACAATGCAAACTACCACTACTGCCATCACAACGTCCAGTACAACCACTAGTACAACATCAACAACCACAACTACCAGTACAACATCAACAACCACAACCACCAGTACATCATCAACAACAACAACCACTAGTACAGCATCAACAACCAATAGCACAACATCAACAACCACAACCACCAGCACAACATCAACAACAACCACTAGTACAACATCAACAACCACCAGCGCAACATCAACAACCACAACCACCAGCACAACATCATCAACAACCACTAGTACAACATCAACAACCACCAGCACAACATCAACAACCACCAGCACAACATCGACAACCACAACCTCCAGTACAACATCAACAACAACAACCACTAGTACAACAACGACAACAACAACCACCAGCACAACATCAACAACCACAACCACTAGTACAACATCAACAACCACCAGCACAACATCAACAACCACCAGCACAACATCAACAACCACAACCACCAGTACAACATCAACAACAACAACCACTAGTACAACAACGACAACAACAACCACCAGCACAACATCAACAACCACAACCACTAGTACAACATCAACAACCACCAGCACAACATCAACAACCACAACCACCAGCACAACATCAACAACAACAACTACTAGTACAACAACGACAACAACAAAAACCAGCACAACATCAACAACCACAACCACTAGTACAACAACGACAACCACCAAGACACATAAGGAGTGCCATTTTATCAGCCATAGAGAAAGACATTTAGTCGCCAGTAAGAAAAGATGCACAACCAAATGTTTTCCCAAAGAGATGGCAGCAATGAAATGTGGGAACAATTTTGATACGTCCCCGTGTACACCAGGTTGTGTCTGCTGTACCAAGACACCACACAACACAACGATAACCACTATCACAACAAGCCCTGAACACACAAGAACTATCACTAGCACTACCTTGATCACTACCACCACTGTTTCTACAACGCTAACTACCAACACTGCTAGCACAACGCCCACTATCACCAATGTAACCACAACGCTAGCTACCAGCACTGTCACCCCAACGGAAACTACCACAACTATCACCACAACGCCAACTACCACCAAAACTCTAATTAACACTACAGTCAACACAACGACAACTACGCCAACTGTCACTACAACTTCAACTACCACAACTGTCACCACGACGCCAACTACTACCACTGTCACCATAACGTCAACTACCACCACTGTCACCCCGACGCCAACTACCACCACTGTCACCCCGGCGCCAACTACCACAACTGTGACTACAACATCAACTACCACAACTGTCACCACGACGCCAACTACCACCACTGTCACCATAACGTCAACTACCACCACTGTCACTACAACGCCAATTACCACCACTGTCACTACAACGCCAACTAACACAACTGTCACCACAACGCCAACTACCACAACTGTCACTATAACGCCAACTACCACGATTGTCATCACAACGCCAACTACCACCACTGTCACTACAACGCCAACTACCACAACTGTCACTACAAGGCACACTACCGCCACTGTCACAACAATGCCAACTACCACAACCGTCACCACAACGCCAACTACCCCCACTGTCATCAGAACGCCAACTACCACCAATGTCACAACAATGCAAACTACCACTACTGCCATCACAACGTCCAGTACAACCACTAGTACAACATCAACAACCACAACTACCAGTACAACATCAACAACCACAACCACCAGTACATCATCAACAACAACAACCACTAGTAGAACATCAACAACCACCAGCACAACATCAACAACCACAACCACCAGCACAACATCAACAACAACAACCACTAGTACAACATCAACAACCACCAGCACAACATCAACAACAACAACCACCAGCACAACATCAACAACAACAACCACTAGTACAACTACGACAACAACAACCACCAGCACAACATCAACAACCACAACCACTAGTACAACATCAACAACCACAAGCACAACATCAACAACCACAACCACCAGCACAACATCAACAACAACAACCACTAGTACAACAACGACAACAACAACCACCAGCACAACATCAACAACCACAACCACTAGTACACCAACGACAACCACCAAGACACATAAAGAGTGCCATTTTATCAGCCATAGAGAAAGACATTTAGTCGCCAGTAAGAAAAGATGCACAACCAAATGTTTTCCCAAAGAGATGGCAGCAATTAAATGTGGGAACAATTTTGATACGTCCCCGTGTACACCAGGTTGTGTCTGCTGTACCAAGACGCAACACAACACAACGACAACCACTATCACAACAAGCCCTGAACACACAAGAACTATCACTACATTGATCACTACCACCACTGTTTCTACAACGCTAACTACCAACACTGCCAGCACAACGCCCACTATCACCAATGTAACCACAACGCTAGCTACCACCACTGTCACCCCAACGGAAACTACCACAACTATCACCACAACGCCAACTACCACCAAAACTCTAATTAACACTACAGTCAACACAACGACAACTACGCCAACTGTCACTACAACTTCAACTACCACAACTGTCACCACGACGCCAACTACCACCACTGTCACCAGTACATCAACTACCACCACTGTCACCCCGACGCCAACTACCACCACTGTCACCCCGACGCCAACTACCACCACTGTCACCCCGACGCAAACTACCACAACTGTGACTACAACATCAACTACCACCACTGTCACCCCGACGCCAACTACCACCACTGTCACCCCGACGCAAACTACCACAACTGTGACTACAACATCAACTACCACCACTGTCACCCCGACGCCAACTACCACCACTGTCACCCCGACGCAAACTACCACAACTGTGACTACAACATCAACTACCACCACTGTCACCCCGACGTCAACTACCACCACTGTCACCCCGACGCCAACTACCACCACTGTCACCCCGACGCCAACTACCACCACTGTCACCCCGACGCAAACTACCACAACAGTGACTACAACTTCAACTACCACAACTGTCACCACGACGCCAACTACCGCCACTGTCACCATAACGTCAACTACCACCACTGTCACCCTGACGCCAACTACCACCACTGTCATCACAACGCCAACTACCACCACAACGCCAACTACCACCACAACGTCAACTACCATCATTGTTACCACAATGCCAACTACCTCAACAATTTCAACTATAAACATTGTCATAACAACGTCTACTACCATTACTGTCACCACAACAACTACAACCCCTTTCACCACAACCCCAACTGCCACCACTGTCACTAAAAATCCAACTACTATCACAATCACCAAAAAATCATCTACCCCCACAAAAACAACTACCACTACAAGACCAACTACCAATAAACCACCAACTATCACCACAACCACTAAATCTATTTGTTCGTCAGGTTGTTCGTGTTGCAGCAAGAGACCACCTAGGATAACTGCATAATAACTAACAGCTCTCTCACCACACTAGTAACTACCAGCACTCTCACCACACTGGTAACTACCAGCTCTCTCACCACACTGGTAACTACCAGCAGTCTCACCACACTGGTAACTACCCGCACTCTCACTACACTGGTAACTACCAGCACTCTCACTACACTGGTAACTACCAGCACTCTCACCACACTGGTAACTACCAGCACTCTAACCACACTGGTAACTACCAGCACTCTCAGTACACTGGTAACTACCAGCACTCTCACCACACTGGTAACTACCAGCACTCTCACTACAACAATGTAATCTCAACATATGTGTAACTGTAACTACCTTTACCATAAGACCCCAAATTTTCTACTATGGTGACTACCTGAACTACCTAAAGCATTAGCTACCAACAGACAACAACCAAACCAAAGTCTCGCGGCTGAGTGGTCAGCATCCGCGAATCATTATCCAGGGATCTGAGTTCGATTCTAAGTTGAGACAAATCATTGAACAGTTTCTTTCACCAGATGCAACTCTTCACCTAGCATTAAATTAAATAGGGACCTGGAAGTTAGTTGTTGACGCTGCGTCCTGGCGATGTGTATGCGTGTGAGAAACGTTTAGAAGGCAAGATAGCGAACAACAGGTCGGAAATCAAAACATTAGATAACCTATAGTTTCCAAGAGCTAAGATCTAAACTACCTTGGATTAAAACACACGGAGTGGGGGGAGGGGGGATGAAGAGCCCAGGAGAGGTGTCAATGAATAACAAGTGATAATCAACAGAATTACGTTAATATATCAGCGTAGAACAATTTTTAGGTTAAAATATTGGCTGGTGGATGGAGGGAGTGTTAGGGTTGGGGTGTATGTAACCCTAAACCCCGCCTCTGTACACAGCGACACGTGCCCCCGATAAATACCTCTCCAGAAAACCCACTCAACTAACGTGCCAAACAATATCTTCTCAAACCCCATCAACCACAGCGGTAACAAATTCTTCCGTCACTCACCACCACCACCACAACCACGCACAAAAATCGGCGTCACTTCACTATTAATAAGACAAATAGCGAAACATATTCAATAGGGGACTGCAAGCGCTGAATGGTGAAACAGATTTACCAACGCTGGTGGTAGGGATAGGATGGGCTTGATATACCAAGAGAAATCACTTAGCAGCATTAACCACAGCACCGGCTATTACCAACCACCACCACCACATCATTTACCACTACGACACAAACTACCATCAGAATTACTACAACACTAAACACCGCCGTAACAACTCCAGACTGGTTGAAAATTAAAGTATTGCTTGAAAGTTCCTCGGAGTATTGTACACGTATGGCGCTGTGTATGTTAGATAATAACTTACTGTACCTAAAATTCTGCAAAGCACACAAGCATATTAATGCAAGATAATGCAAGAGATCACAATAATGTACAGAATAAGGAAGCCAGCACACTTACCTCTAGCCTAGCCTTGTGCATAGCATCGTTTCACGTCACAACTGTCGTCAACAATGTTTTTTGTGCGGGTTTTCAACACTGTCAGCACAGCAAACGATTCACAGCATCAGACAACGGCACAGAGTAGTGGTGTTCTGCTCACAGCCTCGGGCAGCACACAGCTTGATGCGAGAAATACCAGATTAGGCGTAGTTTTCCTCCCGATTACCTGCATTCGTTTTTATCCTCGTTGCCAGTGTGGTGTTTCGTAGTACTGTAGCTAACGGCAGGTGTAAAGTGATATGAAATTAGTACTTGGTTATTGACCTTATTAGTCCTCATACTAGTGCATGTTAACTAGCGAGGTGCGCAGCAAGCGTGTCGGGGTCTCAGTGTTTACCGTCCTGCCTTCAGGCTAGGCTAGCCCAGGCGGCGGACCAGCCCAAACACGCATTCATCAAATTTAACGAACTGCGTGTTCAAAATTTGAATTTTCTCAAACATAAGGTAATATTATGTCATACTAGAATATGAGGCCTAACTTAGGTTAAGTTAGGTGGTCAGGTTGTGTTGGCAGTTACTGGTATTTGTTACTGGTATATGGATGAAGCATTTATACAGGTGCGATTCGATGCAAGGACGTGAAAAAAACATTGCTCGAGAAAAATACATGTCATCAGTTGTGATGTGTGTATTAAGTACTTTTCATTCATAAGCGGTGTTTGGTGGCTTGATTAACGATCATTTGGCGTTTGTTGATGAGAACGAGATAGTGTTTACAAGGTCGCAAGCAGTAGCCTAGCGTGCTGGTAGCACAAGTATTCTCACCAGTTACTGGTCTAATTCTTGATAGTAGGTGCAGTTTTCATGAAGGGTGTTACGCGTCATTCGTTTCACCATTAGGCTTTGCGATTAACCGTTTACGGGTACGCTGGGGTGCATCCGATCCCACGATCACGTTGCCCCTTAATTAACAATAACACCACGGTGCTTGTGTCAGAGTTGAGGCTTACAGAACGCCTCATATTTTTGTTAGTGATACATTCGCGAATGCAAGCACTACTACGAGTCTCTCACGAGGCAACTCCAGGTTGCCTCGGAATTGGCAACTCCGAGGCAACTATCTATAAAAGTTTGATCAGATGTGCTGTCTCATATCGATTAGGCTTCTACAATAATAAACAATCAGTTGTAATTTAGTTTTCAGCTATTTTTTTACGCCCGGAGTTTTAAGCTCAGTTGTTGCCCTATGCAGTTTGCCGACAATTATTGTTTTCATTTTGTTGTATTACTTTCCCAATTGTATTAATGGCTCAGCACCATTTGATTTGAGAATTGACTGTCAAGATTCAAGTTATTTCCAAAATATCACTTTCTAGATTTTAACTAATTGGCTAGCCAGTGCTCCACAGATGTTTTCTTGGACCTGGCGTCAAACTGACATTTGGTCTCAAGTGATTTATATTATACTTCACTGTTATTGTTGCAGTGGGCAACGCTGAGGCTGTCTCACCAGACTTAGTTGGAAGGCAGCATCTATTATAGCCGGTATCCCACACACGTGCTACCACTCGTTTGTATTTGAGATGGTTGCTGTTGTTTAGTGGTGTTGACATCACTTTCTAAATTAATATAAAATTAATTCCTGGGGCTCATTACTTTCGTTCATGAAGGTAATCAACTGAAGCTCTGGAAATAGTAGTCGGAGTCCATCAGTCTCAGGAGACTATGTAGTTTCGTTCTGGTTGTCGGTCTGTGGTGGCCTCTCTAGGGCGCAAAGCCAGGGTATGTAAATACAGGGGAGAAGCTGTCACCCGTGCATCAGGTAACCCCCCCTCTCCACGGCACCGAAAATCTCCAATGGAAAGGCAAACGCCAATGCGATTGGTTCCAGCGCCGTCGCAGAAACTGTCAGAACTTGGTTTAAGGCAACAACGAACTGCCCTAGGGGGCTCCAGAGTTTACCTCATAGTTGTGAAAGAAGGCACAGAGACTTCAAATAAGATATCCATGATTGCCTTAATAAGTAATTATCAAAGAAGACACCAAGCTGGGGAAGGGAAGGGAACTATCAGGGAGAAAGCGCCAAGCCACTGCGACTATATAGCACTGGGAAGGGGTCAGGATAAGGATTTGGGATGGGACGGGGGAGAGGAATGGTGCCCAACCACTTGAACGGTCAAGGATTGAACACCGACCTACATGAAGCGAGACCGACGCTCTAACGTCCAGCCCAAGTGGTTGGGCACCAAGCTGGGGAGAGTGCCGCAGGATACTCATAAGGCCTTAAATATCATTAATGATGCCAGTACGAGAACAAAAACGCATAGAGCGAGCGATATCAAAGGTATCGGATTCACTAATGATTCTATCCAGGGACATTACAAGAGCAAGACATACGATCGTCCTGAAGCTGAAAATCAGGACACAAGAAGGTCCACAACTGAGACAATACAGTGAGGACAAGAAGGTGCAGGGGAGCGTTCCAGTAAGTGCCCGTGAGTTAAGCATGTATGGCCAATACATAACGTAGCTATAGCCATTTCCTACTGTCTATTACAGCGGTAGGAGGAAGGCCAAGCAGATAGGTTATCTTTAAGTGTGAAGTTAACTTGAAGTTAATCTGTAACTTCAGCAGCCCGTCCTCCTAAAATTTCCCAACGCCAATAAACTGTCGTACTAAAGTACCCTATCCTAACCTACCAGAGGACCCAAAACAGAAAACGAGATAGTATCAATTTCGCGAGCCGTTACCTTTTCCTAGTACGACAATTTTTGGCCTTAAGTAGAGTATACGTCAAAATGCGACGTTCTACTAGCAGGAGAGGTTGAACCAATGACTGTACCAGCGGTCTCGGATGAATGAATGAGTGGGTAGAAATCAGGATAAGGAATGTCTTTATTGGAAATAGGACAAGTGTGGATAGCCTCCTTAGTGCCAGCGTCCACACATATATTTAAGGTAGCACCAATATGGCTGGGATCCCAGCAAAACTCTACTGTCAAATCTGCTAGAAATAAAAAACAGCCAATATTTATTTTCGACCACCACAGAATGCATAGGGATAAAAGACTCTAGATCCTAAAGGCTCTAGACCCTAACTCTAAAGCCTAGAGCAAGTCAACCACAAAGACAAAGGAACGTTACTGGCAAGAATGCAGTGGAAGTGCATACATGGCTCATAAAGTTCCGCTTTGAAGATGCTAGTTTCTGAGAGCAAACGACACATATAGGTTTGTCCAGAGTAGCCTACACCGTTGGCAGATTTAGACCCATTTGTAAAGAGGGCAATGGAGCTGGAGTGAGAAGAAAAGTGTTCAAGGAAACGGCATTTCAGAACTGTAAGAAATCTAGAGGTCTTTACCACGTAGGTCAAATTCTTGCAAAACTTTAGAAGTGGGATCCTCCATGGGGGTCAAAGATGGAACTACACGAGGAGAAATATTGTTAACGTGAACTCTGCAAGTGTTAACGTTTATGTTAATTCCTTGCAAGTGCTCACTTACAAGGAATCTTGCAAGTGAGACATTCGTACAGAAAAAGGGAGGTGGAGAAGGGGAACAGGGCCCAGAGGTGTAACGGTTAAAGCACGAAATAAGCGAGAGTGAGGATGTTGTAGGGACCACGCAAGGTAGCGATGACAATAGCGATTTTGTAAACTGAACGCCAGTTTCAACACATATCCTTAATGTATGGGACAAACGAAAGGCACTAGAGTTAAGGCTCTGGCGTTATAGGTTATCTTTAAGAGATAATTTATTTAGGCTCTGAAGGCTTATTTTGGCTCTCCGTTGTTAAGGCTCTGCTCCCTGTATGGAGCAGAGCATCAAGATGACGAAGATTCGAAGGAGAGGCAGAGGACTAACGGGACAGCCGTCATCGAGTTTAGACAGCACGAGAGAGGAGTATGTAAATGAATAGAGGTGCGTGCGTTTATCTTCTTCCCAGGAAGTATGGGACAAGACTTTAAGTAAGGTAAGGACCTTAGAGTATTCAACTCAGAGGTAAGAGATATAGGGGTCACCAAGACAAACGGGAATCAAAGATTAACCTCAAAAATTTAGCAGAATCATTATACAGAAGGGGACTACCATAGAGCAACAATGGTAGACGAAGAACGATCTACTTTCGGGTTAAATTCATAGCACAAGTCTTACTTGTAGAGAATTTGAAGGCGTGATCAGTGACCCAGGACGACACGGCATCAATCACAAGTTGACACCGTCGTTGGAAAAAAGGTGAGTCATCATCCGGACAGCTGAGGTTGATATCGTCAACATAGAGAGCTGAGAAAATCCCTGAGGGAAGGGAGGGAGGAAGGAAGACCTTTGAGGGCAACAAGGAAAGAGAGTAGTGATTAGAACACTACCCTGGGGTACACCTTAGTATTGTGAAAAAAAAATGCGGAGAGAGTGGCACCAAGCCTCACTCTGAAGGAACGACTAGGGAGGAAACGTTGTAGGAAGAGAGGGAGATTACGACGAAGGCCAAAAGAACATAGTTGTGGCAGAGTATGGTATCTCCAGGTGGTGTCACTTGCCTTTTCCGGGTAAAAAGGACGGCAAGAACGGAGGTCTTTGCAGCAAACTCAGTACGCATGTAGACCTCTAAGTCCACTAAAGCATCAGTTGTGCTGTGATACTTGAGAAAGCCAAATTAAAAGGGGAAGAGGTGGCAATAGTATTCTAAGAACCACATCAGACATAAATTGACCATACGTTCAAAAGATTTGCAGAAGCAACTCGTCAGGGCAATGGGGCAGAAATCCTCAGGGATGTCTTTTGAGAACTAGGTTTCCAAACAGGTTAGAACGACTGGTTCAAGTCAGTCCTCGGGAACTGACGACCCCTTCCAAATATGATTATGAATATTCAGTAAATACTGAAACGTGCTTGGAGGGAGATGGCGAAGCATCTCATAATGAATGCCATCTGAGCTCACCGCCATAGAACTGCAGAGGGTCTGGAGTTCTAATATAGAGAAGGGATTGTTATAAAGGAACTATAGATGGGTTCTAATGTCTAAGGGACAAGATTCAGTGAGAGGCTTACAAGTAAGGGAAGCAGGAGGAAGATGAGAACCGGAGCTAACAGTCGAAAAATGGGAACCCAGTTCGGACACGACAGACACTGGATCTGCACCGACAGAACCATTGAGGTGAAGGACTGGCGAGACAAATGGATTAAACTTACCTTTCATCTTACGGATTATTTTCAGATCTGAGGGTGAGGGGTATTAACCTTAATGGTGGAAATATAAGATTTCCAACTCATGCTTAGCAGTGTGGATGGCCCTACGGGCCACCACACTTGAATTCTGAAACAAAATAAAAGAATCAGGTGTCTGTCGGCGCTGGTGTCTTTAGCGGGTCCAAACAAATCCTGCATGGAACGTAGATGAGTAGGGTGGAATCATATGTGTTCGATTATGGGGGGCTATGGGGCCGAGATCCCCCCTGGTATGAGGGGGGGGATTAAAAGGCACAGTTGTCAAAACAAGAGGTGGAGACACACCAGGTGACGAGGTGGTCATCACTGGGGCTTGCGGCTCAACCATGCCACGGAGGTGGGAGGAGATCGCAGGGGGTCAGTCGGGAGAGTCAGTTCGGCTGACTTCTTCTAAAGTTCAGACTTTACAAATCAATTTCTAAAGTTTAGGTCTCGGAACCAAGGCATACCAACTACCAGGACAGCAAGGGAGGCCGAGCACTGACTAGTGCAGGAAGGGGTGCGTCGTCCTAAGCGGTCCCCCACCTTTTCTTCAGGGTAGTCCTACAGGATCATACATTCTCCCAAACTGGAACAAAGACCTCTGTCTCCCTTGCGCCCTAGCCTGGATACCCAACAATCCACCAAGGTGGTCCGTTGTTCCAAACAAAATCCCTACGGGCGTGTAGGGGCAGGCAGAGGGGCCGAGGCAACCCTCATTTTTTGTTGGCCCTAGGGAGTCGTATGTGAGCCTCTAATCGTAGAGTTCTGCCCATGACCACGCCTTATATCTGTAGCAATGCCTTATACTTTTTACAGACTTATACCTGAGAGTGCCCGATGCTTTTGGCTGAGCCTTACATCTGTGGCTGAGGCTTATACTTGTGGTCAAGCTTTATGCAGTCTTATTACCGTGGCCGAACATTATACCTGAGGCTGAGCTTTATATGTGGACAAGCCTTGTACATTTGACTGGGCATTATACCTGCGGTTGCACCTTATATATGTGGCTGTGCCTTATATCTGTGGCCAAACCTTATACCAGAGGTTACACCTTATACCTATGGAAGAGCCTTATTTCAGTAGCTAAGCCTTATATTTATGACCAAGCCTCACACCTGTGGCTGAACCTCATGAGTAAAGGAAATAGTCCAGACGATTTATTCCAGTCACCCAACTGCAGTGGATTCAAACAGACAGAATAATATTCTGAAACGGAGTACACCACATAACCACGAACCCACAAACGACTATGGTAACCCACCAATTTAAGCTGTCTCAGAATCCCTTCGGACCAGAATATTCTGGTGCTCCGAGCTTTGTCTCTCACAGTTCCAGTAAAAGATACTGAAAGCAGGCTTGTGTTGATCCGAGAACTTACGTTGATCTGAAGTTAATAAATATTTGTGGTGAAGAAAATGCCTATAATACCTTGGGAGAATAAATTAAGGTTTGACTTATCTGAAGGTCAGTTATCCCCAGACTGTTGCAGTCCGTCAAGTAGGTTATATGGCTACCTGACAGGACTCTCATATCCCACATACGAAATAATAGAAAATACATTTTTCAATAGTTGCAAGGATAACATAAGGTTTTGGCAATATGTATCATTACTTCGTGACACTAAAATATTTCCCTAGCTCCACACACTATTTTTTGGGGGACAGGGTCCTTCCGAAGTTTCCCTCGGGATAGCTGGAACTCGAGGGATGAGTTACAGCTGCTAAAGGGAATGATTAGAGGCCTTGTGGGAACGAAACGTCCTCAACCTCTTCTTAAACTTATGTTTGCATTTACGAGATATTTGTGCAGCTGCCAGTTACCTACTTCACCTTCGACCTACGCCAAGGGTGATGTAAAAAAGACTGAAACGGCTGCGCATGATGTCACACTTCTCACGTTCTTTAGCAAGATCTTGCTGGATTCGTCACCTGACTGTAGTACACGCTGATGATACAACCAACCGCGATGAATGATGAAACGATAATTTACACAACAAAGATTGTTAATTAATATTCGTGTGATATCGACTACACGGTGTTCTTCCTTTTTGGCACTGAAGTCACAAAAAGAAACCAAGTCACAATCACGGCACAGCCACAATCACAGAGGAGTTACTTACCACCTGCCTCCCCTTAGCAGAGTGGGGTAGAACCAGAAGTTCCGGAGATGACCTCGTCCTTCTCTGGCCCTGCACTGGAACAGGACCCGGTCTCTGGCACTCTGCCGTCAGGGTGAGGATACCCGCCCAGTGCTTCACAACCAAACTCGCCAATTTTGGGGGATCTCCTTAAGACGCTAAATACATTGGGGGCTAGACTACGCACTCTTACTAAAATCTTACCAGATAAATAGATAGCCCGTCCTCCTAAAGCTTCCCAACGTCAAGAAACCTTCGTGCTAAAGTGCCATCTTCTAACCTACCAGACGCCCAAAAGCAGAAAGTGGAACAGTATGTCAATTTCGCAAGCCGCTAACATTTTCTAGTACGACGATTTTTGGCCTTAGGTAGAGTAGGCGTCAAAATGCGACGCCCTATTAGGACGATGGGTTGACTATATATACCTTGCCCTTGGCTCATGTTGTTGGCGTGGCTATGGGAGTGGTCGTCACCCGGGCAACACCCATCTGGTCGTTCACGACCCAGACGCACAACCAAGGCCTCTGGCAGCACTCAACGGAGCGCAGTATACCACTCAAAAGGTAGCCTCTTCAACACTAATGTAAGAAAACTGTCTCCCACAGCAAGTGTGGAAGACAATTGAATAATTTATTCAGCTCGGATTGATAGGCAGAAAGATCATGGAGAACACAAACACACCAGTATATAAAATATAACATTTATTAATGAAACCAGCTCTACAGGGGTCTTCCAATCCCCACCCGAGCTAGCAACCAACTGAACAAATCCACTAGGGCCGTGTCGAGGTTGCGAACCTGCGTCCGGGAGCATCCCAGACACTGCCTTAATCGACTGAGCTATGACAGGGTATTTGTTCATTTGATGCATCACGTTAGTGTGATCTCTGTGTGTCTTCTAGCAACCAACACTTTAATCTTACCTGCTTGGCGACACCTGCCTGGCGACTTGCTGTCGTGGCACCATACTAGATAGAACCGGACCCTAACCCTCGCCCACCTCCGGCCGTAATATACTATGGTGAACTGGCACAAATCACTCATAAATTAACTCAATGCTATAAGCATTGTGAAATGCTAGCAAAACTTTTAATTTTGTTAACGCAGTTTCCAAAACAATATAACTCCACAGAGTTGGTAGGCTACTGCCATGAAATTCAAACCCACAAGTAAGTTCACGCCATATGCATCAATCAATAATACGGTGAGGGAAAACTTGACCTACCCAGGGTTTACATTGAGCATTCAAAAATTTCGTCTGCCTCCTGTGTTAGGTGGCCCAATTGTTGTTTTAGATTCAGCTACTTGGAACAATAAGTTCCAAGTAGCTGAATCTAAAACAACAACTTTGGTCAACTCTTTCACCCTTCACACTTACTCAGGGTGTTACACATTTGAAGTTAAATATTTAGGCCTACCCCTTTAGGCGAACAGTCATCAGAAAATCACTGATTCTCCAGCGGTATGCAGTCGCCTTCCGGACAGACTCATCAGGCTGCTTGTATCGCACCACACTGCTCGCTGTTACTAAATAATTGGCTGCAGTACACTTGGATACTTCACGGTCTCACTTCTTACTGATTCTGGGCACAGTAGGTGTTCCACGCCCTGCACTCCCTCACTGTCTTTAATGGGACACAGAATCACTGAGGCAGTAGGTCTCCACTTGGTTTTCAATGGTTACCTTGTTCTTGTCACTGCTGGTCCTCATTATCCAGGACTGGCCTGGGAAACACCATACGGTTACAGGGAACTAGGCTGTAGAGAACCCTTCCCCCCCCCCCTCCACAATAGCGCTTCTTGCCGAGCCGTTACATTTGAACTGGTGGTCCCGGACCACTTTCAAACTTCTGACCTGCACTTCTCTTTCAGCTAGCAGAGTCCGCTTCCCAAGCTCCTCCAAAAATTCGCTGGTCTGCTCCGTGTGTACGTCGTCGTTTCTTAACCTCTAAACACCTCGTACACACAAAATTCCCAAAACTTTCGCCAGACGAAAATTATGATCTTGCCGTCCGAATTCCTGTGACACAGTGGCGTCTCGCCGAGTTGAGTAGCATCATTCCGGGGCCTCCAGCTTTGTCACAAGACATTCAAGTCACTTTCCGATTGGTTGATCCCTGTTGCAAGCAGCCAATCATCTGCCTTATCCCATCCAATTTATCTGGTGCCCTCACCTGTCTCCGTCGGCGCCAAACACGCTCCCTGGTAAAGACTTCCCGAACCGTTACTCTAAATATGACCGACTAGGCTTCTTGCAAAAATTCAAAATTTTCAGCTTATTTCAAAACCTAGGCATCCTGCTTCCTCACATATTTAATTAAAGAATCCTTGAGCCGTCTTACATAATGTTAAGTGGGTTAGTATGACTCTTGATAGGCGGAAGAGGTGAGTTAAGCGGACGGTAATGATGACAATGGTTCGTCCTGGAAAAACAAGGAGGCATTAGCACTTAGCATGATAAGTGCAAGAAATGTGATTATATCTCACCGCTCTGTGCTCTCTCCGGCCTCAGAATAACCATACTGCCAGGCCCTGACGGTCCGTGAGAGTTTAAGATACCAGACAGAGGACTAACACCAGGACTATCATGCCAACACCTACCAAAACACTAATTAACACTAATACTTCAACTAACAAGACGCCACCTATCGTCGTCATGTGTACCTCCGATCTTACAACCACCAGAACTACCCATCAATTACCATCATCACCACCACCAGTTACCGTCAATATCATTCACAACCACTACTAATAACTATTTCCACCAATCACCAATATGGTCACCACATCTACTTTTATCAACATCATTAAATCTACTACCATGCCTACCTCAATACCAACAACCACCACAAACTCTTGAAACTATCTACCACTTCAACCACCATCACAGTACCTGACACTACAACAACACATGGCACAACACAACAAATGCATCATGGCACCATTACCACATCAATCATCTCTGCCCAAATGACCTGAACACTATCAACCACCATTACTCCGTCAACCACCATTACTTCGTCAACCAGAATTAAACCACACCACCATTTCTGTCAACCACAATTACACCATAAATCATCATAACTTCATCAGTCACTGTTACGCCCTCAACCACAGTTACATCATCCAATCACTAACTTCCATTCCAATCAGTGCGACACCACCACCACCACCTCCTTACCGCCCACCTTCAGCCATCACAGCAACATTTAATAACCACTACTACATCAACCACCATCGCATCAATGACATCCACATCAAGACCCATCAAATCAATCACCACCTCATTTAACATAGCTTTTAAAGGTCCCACAAGCCACGGACGAGTTCGTGACAAAAGCCCGTGGCTTGTGAGCGTCCCAAAAGCCACTGGACTCTTGGGTGCAAAAGGTATCGAAATATCAATAAACAATTTCAGCATTATAAAATTTTGCAATACCTCCGTGGCCCGTGTACGAAGCCTACACTGTACTCCCCTTCATTTCGTCTAGGGCAGAAATGCACAAATCACATGTACCTAAATATTTTATTTAAAAAAAGAAAACGGCTGATCACCCAAAATTTGCAAGTGCAGGCTACTGAACATATGGCCCTCTGTTACTACCCATCCTACGAGATGGGAATTGTTAGCATTACCGAGCTAGTTTTATTGACACAATGTACTCCCCTTCATATAGTCAAGGGCAGCTGCACAAATGCATATTTATCAAAATGTTTTAATAACAAGAAAATTATCAACTCCGCACTTACAAATTACGTATTAATATATTAATTAAACTTAAACAGAGAACGATTCTCTTAAATATTTCTTTTATTATTTATAACTAACGGTTATGTGGAAAATATGTCCAACATATGCTCATATTAAACACCTGTAATGTACGAAGTGTCGATGTCCGACACCTGTAATATTGGTAGAGCCAGTGTACGACAACAGTAGGGTATATGGAGCGATGTACAAAACATCTGTGCCCCGATATAAGCCATATCCAGACCACTGCTTCTAGTGTACGAAGTCCCCGTACCCTATATAAACCATAACCAGGCCACCCCTTGGAGTGTATGAAGCCCCCGTGCCCTATATAACCATACCCAGGCCACCACTTGTAGTGTATGAAGCCCCCGTGCCCTATATAATCATACCCAGGCCACCACTTGTAGTGTATGAAGCCCCCGTGCCCTATATAACCATACCCAGGCCACCACTTGTAGTGTATGAAGCCCCCGTGCCCTATATAATCATACCCAGGCCACCACTTGTAGTGTATGAAGCCCCCGTGCCCTATATAATCATACCCAGGCCACCACTTGTAGTGTATGAAGCCCCCGTGCCCTATATAATCATACCCAGGCCACCACTTGTAGTGTATGAAGCCCCCGTGCCCTATATAACCATACCCAGGCCACCACTTGTAGTGTATGAAGCCCCCGTGCCCTATATAATCATACCCAGGCCACCACTTGTAGTGTATGAAGCCCCCGTGCCCTATATAATCATACCCAGGCCACCACTTGTAGTGTATGAAGCCCCCGTGCCCTATATAATCATACCCAGGCCACCACTTGTAGTGTATGAAGCCCCCGTGCCCTATATAACCATACCCAGGCCACCGCTTGTAGTGTATGAAGCTCCCGTGCCCTATATAACCATACCCAGGCCACCGCTTGTAGTGTATGAAGCCCCCGTGCCCTATATAACCATACCCAGGCCACCACTTGTAGTGTATGAAGCCCCCGTGCCCTATATAACCATACCCAGGCCACCACTTGTAGTGTATGAAGCCCCCGTGCCCTATATAACCATACCCAGGCCACCCCTTCTAGTGTATGAAGCTCCCGTGCCCTATATAACCATACCCAGGCCACCCCTTGTAGTGTATGAAGCCCCCGTGCCCTATATAACCATACCCAGGCCACCCCTTCTAGTGTATGAAGCCCCCGTGCCCTATATAACCATACCCAGGCCACCGCTTGTAGTGTATGAAGCTCCCATGCCCTATATAACCATACCCAGGCCACCGCTTGTAGTGTATGAAGCTCCCATGCCCTATAGAACCATACCCAGGCCACCGCTTGTAGTGTATGAAGCCCCCGTGCCCTATATAACCATACCCAGGCCACCCCTTGTAGTGTATGAAGCCCCCGTGCCCTATATAACCATACCCAGGCCACCCCTTGTAGTGTATGAAGCCCCCGTGCCCTACATAACTATACCCAGGCCACCCCTTGTAGTGTATGAAGCCCCCGTGCCCTATATAACCATACCCAGGCCACCCCTTGTAGTGTATGAATCTCCCGTCCTCTATATAACTATACCCAGGCCACCCCTTGTAGTGTATGAAGCCCCCGTGCCCTATATAACCATACCCAAGCCACCCCTTGTAGTGTATGAAGCCCCCGTGCCCTATATATCCATACCCAGGCCACCGCTTGTAGTGTATGAAGCCCCCGTGCCCTATATAACCATACCCAGGCCATCCCTTGTAGTGTATGAAGCCCCCGTGCCCTATATAACCATACCCAGGCCACCACTTGTAGTGGAAGAAGCCCCCGTGCCCTATATAACTATACCCAAGCCACCACGTGTAGTGTATGAAGTCCCTGTGCCTTATATAACCATACCCAGGCCACCCCTTGTTGTGTATGAAGCCCCCGTGCCCTATATAACCATACCCAGGCCACCACTTGTAGTGTATGAAGTCCCTGTGCCTTATATAACCATACCCAGGCCACCGCTTGTAGTGTATGAAGCCCCCGTGCCTTATATAACCATACCCAGGCCTTAGTCTTAGTAATTCCTAACTTGATCAAGTTTCACGAGAAAACTTCTAGATATTGTTTATGATGTTCGATGCCAATATTTTTTTGGTGTGAGAATTGACTTAATAGATTATTATCCAAGATTATTGTGTATGTTTTTACTGAAGAGATTAGCTTATACATAATAGTATGATTAGTTATACATAATAGTATGATTAGTTTATACATAATAGTGTGTAGACAATCTTATGTTGCATTAAGCATTTTGTTTTGCTAAGTTGCTCATATGTCTTCCTTGGGAGTTCCTTTCTCACTGTATTATATTAGAACACTTTACCAGTTAAATGTGTTACATTGGAACACTTTGCCAGCTAAATGTGATATTTCGGACATACTCCCCGCTAAATAATATATTGGAACATATTCCCTGCTAAATGTCTTATATTGTAACATATTCTCTGCTAAATGTGTTATATTGGAACATATTCTCTGCTAAATGTGTTATTATATTGGAACATATTCTCTGCTAAATGAGTTATATTGGAACATATTCTCAGCTAAATGTGTTCTATTGAAACATATTCTCTGATAAATGTGTCATATTGGAATATATTCCCTGCTAATTGTCTTATATTGGAACATATTCTTTCTAAATATATTATATTGGAATACCTAGCTGATTACAAAATACAGTTAGCGAAAATATATGAGTTTTTATTAACCTATAAAATTAGTTCAAATATGAAAACAAATAATTACATTTAGGCTATCGTTGGTTAATTGCTTCTGATGAATGACATAATATACACGTTTGTACAGTGAATTATGAATCATTTCACGTGGGAGTAACAGAAATATCTATACAACCGAAAAAATCATTAAACAATACATTGAATCATTACTTAAACTTTATGAAAGATTTTGATACTGGAAGATATCTGAGACTTTTTGCAATTTAGGTTGAATATAAATATGACAACAATGAAAGTAACCTACTGTTCCCAAGCAATATCTTGGCTACAGGCACATCACATTAGTCCTGGTACAGGCACATTACATTAGTTTTAGCTACAGGCACATCACATTAGTCCTGACTACAAGGCACATCACATTAGTCTTGGCTACAGGCATATCACATTAGTCCTGACTACAAGGCACATCACATTAGTCCTGACTACAGGCATATCACATTAGTCTTGGCTACAGGCACATGTCATTAGTCTTGGCTACAGGCATATCACATTAGTCCTGACTACAGGCATATCACATTAGTCCTGACTACAAGGCACATCACATTAGTCCTGACTACAGGCATATCACATTAGTCTTGGCTACAGGCACATGTCATTAGTCTAGGCTACAGGCACATCACATTAGTCCTGACTACAGGCACATCACATAAGTCTTGGCTGCAGGCACATCACTTTAGTCTTAGCTACAGGCACATCACATTAGTCCTGACTACAAGGCACATCACATTAGTCCTGACTACAGGCACATCACATTAGTCTTGGCTACAGGTACATCACATTAGTCCTGACTACAGGCACATCACATTAGTCCTGACTACAGGCACATCACATTAGTCTTAGCTACAGGCACATCACATTAGTCCTGACTACAAGGCACATCACATTAGTCCTGACTACAGGCACATCACATTAGTCTTAGCTAATGGCACATCACATTAGTCCTGACTACAGGCACATCACATTAGTCTTAGCTACAGGCACATCACATTAGTCCTGACTACAAGGCACATCACATTAGTCCTGACTACAGGCACATCACATTAGTCTTGGCTACAGGCACATCACATTAGTCCTGACTACAGGCACATTACATTAGTCCTGACTACAGGCATATCACATTAGTCTTGGCTACAGGCACATCACATTAGTCTTGGCTACAGGCACATCACATTAGTCTTGGCTACAGGCACATCACATTAGTCTTGGCTACAGGCACATCACATTAGTCCTGACTACAGGCACATCACATTAGTCCTGACTACAGGCACATCACATTAGTCTTGGCTACAGGCACATCACATTAGTCTTGGCTACAGGCATATCACATTAGTCCTGACTACAGGCACATCACATTAGTCCTGACTACAGGCACATCACATTAGTCCTGACTACAGGCATATCACATTAGTCTTGGCTACAGGCACATCACATTAGTCTTGGCTACAGGCACATCACATTAGTCCTGACTACAGGCACATCACATTAGTCTTGGCTACAGGCATATCACATTAGTCCTGACTACAGGCATATCACATTAGTCTTGGCTACAGGCACATCACATTAGTCTTGGCTACAGGCATATCACATTAGTCTTGGCTACAGGCACATCACATTAGTCCTGACTACAGGCACATCACATTAGTCCTGACTACAGGCATATCACATTAGTCTTGGCTACAGGCACATCACATTAGTCCTGACTACAGGCACATCACATTAGTCCTGACTACAGGCACATCACATTAGTCCTGACTACAGGCACATCACATTAGTCCTGACTACAGGCACATCACATTAGTCTTGGGTACAGGCACATCACATTAGTCCTGACTACAGGCACATCACATTAGTCCTGACTACAGGCATATCACATTAGTCTTGGCTACAGGCACATCACATTAGTCTTGACTACAGGCATATCACATTAGTCTTGGCTACAGGCACATCACATTAGTCTTGGCTACAGGCACATCACATTAGTCTTGGCTACAGGCACATCACATTAGTCCTGACTACAGGCACATCACATTAGTCTTGGCTACAGGCACATCACATTAGTCCTGACTACAGGCACATCACATTAGTCCTGACTACAGGCATATCACATTAGTCCTGACTACAGGCACATCACATTAGTCCTGACTACAGGCACATCACATTAGTCCTGACTACAGGCACATCACATTAGTCTTGGCTACAGGCACATCACATTAGTCCTGACTACAGGCATATCACATTAGTCTTGGCTACAGGCACATCACATTAGTCTTGGCTACAGGCATATCACATTAGTCTTGGCTACAGGCACATCACATTAGTCCTGACTACAGGCACATCACATTAGTCTAGGCTACAGGCACATCACATAAGTCTTGGCTGCAGACATATCACATTAGTCTTGGCTACAGGCACATCACATTAGTCCTGACTACAGGCACATCACATTAGTCTAGGCTACAGGCACATCACATAAGTCTTGGCTGCAGGCATATCACATTAGTCTTGGCTACAGGCACATCACATTAGTCCTGACTACAGGCACATCACATTAGTCTTGGCAACAGGCACATCACATTAGTCTTGGCTACAGGCACATCACATTAGTCTTGGCTACAGGCACATCACATTAGTCCTGACTACAGGCACATCACATTAGTCTTGGCTACAGGCACATCACATTAGTCCTGGCTACAGGCACATCACATTAGTCCTGACTACAGGCACATCACATTAGTCTTGGCTACAGGCACATCACATTAGTCTTGGCTACAGGCACATCACATTAGTCCTGACTACAGGCACATCACATTAGTCTAGGCTACAGTCACATCTCATTTGCTTTGTCTACAGGCACATCAAATTGGTATTGGATACAGGCACATCACATTATATATATATATATATATATATATATATATATATGTATATATATATATATATATATATATATATATATATATATATATATATATATATATATATATATATATATATATATATATATATATATATAGGGGTACCACCACTGGTTTAATTAAAGGGACCCACATCCTCGAAGAAGAAAATAAATAGTGTTCAGAGAAGACCTTGTGGATTCTCACTGAATACTTTAATCTTTTCCTCTCCTACCACCCCTATTATTTTTTTTATTTGATTTTATTGCAATGCTATAGTTTACAGAAAACACACACTTATATAACAATATAACAATATACCAATCAGTGTTCGAAGACCTCGTCCAGCTCCTCGGGGGTCGGGTGCGTACCCAAGATACAGCACGCATTTCCCCTCTGAACAGCGACACTGAGGCGCTGGAACATAAAACTGGCCGCTCTTGGGTCTCTAGTCTTCCCAATGAGTTCCTCGCCCAGCTCCTTCAGGAACTTAAGTGCACATTTACCCCAGGCGCCCAGAGTCTCAGCCTATTGGCACGAACCTGTAACAACGTTCTAGGTCCCTGTACTTGTTAGTTTTCTGGGTCTCCCTGAAGGTGGCCGCCCCGCCTCCCTCAGCTGCGCTGTAAGGTAGATAGGTATCAGCCAATGTGGATGCACACGTGTAGTCCCACACGACCTGTTTACCTTCCCTCCATGGCTGCAGGGTGACTCCATCTGGGCGTTTTTGGCTGTTGTCAGGTCTGCACAACTGAGGTTCCCTTTGTGCTGGGCACCCAGCTGAAGCCAAACTTCTCTTGATGATGTCATTGACTGCTTCATGTCTGGCAATCTTTCCCTGTGTCTTACGACAGATGAGACCATGGCTGCCGTACTGGTCTGCCCGTGCATGGCCGCAAATACACCGGTGCTCGGTGGAGATAGGGGCGGCAAGGCGCAGAGCAGCACCAATACTTAGGGTCCGATGGTCCAGGCGGGTGCCCAAGGCGGTATTAGGGACTGCCAACAGGAAGTCCCCGGCATGGGGCGCTTGCACAGCTAGAAGACGCGCTTTGTCCTTCCTGGAAGCTGCCTCCAGCAATGATGTGGCGATGTTTCTCCACTATGGGGCTATCGCATTTGGACTGTTTGCAGTCATTTGGAAAAGTCGGTCATATATATATATATATATATATATATATATATATATATATATATATATATATATATATATATATATATATATATATATATATATATATATATATATATATATATATATATATATATATTGTGAAATGAATATATATAGTGTGTGAATATATAAGAAAGGTAGTGTGCATTTCAATAAACTTCAAGGCGACTATGGCTTAGGATATGCCTACGGCAATGTTAAGACGCATAAACCAGGTAACCCACTACGCCCTATAATCAGCCAAATACCAACCCCAACTTATCACCTGGCAAAGAAACTCAATGAACTCCTAACTCCATACACTCCAAGTAAGTTTAGTCTACAATCATCAGCAGATTTCCTAGAATTGATCAAATCTACCCAGCCCGATGGAATCATCGCTTCCCTGGACGTTGAATCCCTTTTTACCAACGTCCCAGTCGACACAACCATAGGAATGATACTGGACAGAGTATACAGAGACGAGAGCACCCCCAAATTAGACATACCTGAGCCACACTTGAAAAGTCTTCTCGAAGCATGTACAAAGGAAGCCCCTTTCATCAGTCCACAAGGAGACATGTATTTACAAATAGACGGAGTAGCAATGGGCTCCCCCTTAGGAGTTTTATTTGCTAATTTTTATATGGGAACCATCGAAGATAGGGTCTTCAGTAGCAGACAAAAACCAACTGTATACTGCCGTTATGTAGATGACATATTCGTAATAGTAAAAGACTCAGATGAACTAATTGACCTAAAAAGACACCTAGAGAGAGAGTCAGTACTCCGATTTACACATGAAAATAGTGAAAATAACAGTCTGCCATTCTTGGATGTACTAATAACAAAAACAGGAACCTCTTTAAGCACCAACGTATATACCAAGCCCACCAACATAGGATTATGCCTGAACGGTAGAAGTGAGTGCCCCCAAAGATACAAAGCCAGTGTTCTCAATGCTTATATTCGTCGAGCGCTTACCCACTGCTCTGAATGGAGCAACGTGAATAGAGAGTTTGAAAGAGTAACTCAGGTATTGGTGAACAACGGATATAGCAACGCGGAAATAAACGCTGCTATAAGAAGACACTTGGACCGTTGGTATAATTCAGAACCTAGAACAGAAACCACAACACCCCCAATAAAATTATATTACAAATCAACCATGCACAGTGAACATATAAAAGAGGAAAGAATAATGAAAGAAATAATCCGTAAAGGAGTAAAAAGCACTACTCCTAACCAAAACATAAACCTGATAATATTCTACAAAACCAAGAAGACTTCCGAACTCCTTATCAAAAACAGCCCGAAGCCGACGGAGAACCCTCTACAGCAGTCAAGCGTTGTATACATGTACACTTGCCCCCACGAAGGATGTAACCTTCAATGTAAGTACATAGGTATGACGTCGACCAAGCTGACGAGGCGTTTGACATGCCATCTTCAATCTGGTGCCCCTAGGAATCACATGAGACAAGCCCATGACATTACTCTAACAAGAGAAATGTTGAACAAGAATATTTGCATAATAGACAAAACCCAAGATTCAAGAAGATTACAAATTCTTGAGGCAATTCACATAAGAATAGAGCGACCTACCATGAACACCCAAATCACGGAACTATTTACTCTACCCACCATGAGAGTAAGGACAAGACAAGAACATATCGATGCCAACACAGAAGACAATGTCCAACATAACAGGCCAATTACACTGGATTAATCTTTGTGTTTAGATAGGAGATGCCTCGTATGGGCCAATAAGCCTTCTGCAGCCCCTATGTTTATCCCTTATGTATCCCCCCATGTTTTTCACCTTCATTGTATTATCACCTGACCTAATGCGGGTATAAAATCAACTAGTATTGTAAGATCTGTTCACTTGAGAATGAACCATGGAGGTTCGAAACGTCGTGCAAATTATACAAATAAGTGTAATACACTCTATAGTAAATCACTTCTTTTCTTCACCTTAAAAGTACGAAAATGAGTTTTGGAGAACTCCTATTCCAATTAAGCCCTGATGCTAAGAAAATAGTTAGAGGGATAGAAGCCCTAAACCAGAAAATAATAAATACAGAATATGCGGTCATATTCAATGAAACATGTTTGAAAGAAAACCTGCTGCCAGTATACACCAATATATATATATATATATATATATATATATATATATATATATATATATATATATATATATATATATATATATATATATATATATATATATATATATATATATATAACTGAAAACTCACACCCCAGAAGTGACTCGAACCCATACTCCCAGAAGCAACGCAACTGGTATGTACAAGACGCCTTAATCCACTTGACCATCACGACCGGACAAAATGAGGTGATAGCCTAAGCTATTTGAACCACCCCACCGCCGGCACTCGGATAGTAATCTTGGGCATAGCATTTTACCAAATCACCTCATTCTTTGGGGCACACGTGAGGAACACAAATGCGAACAAGCCTGAATGGTCCCCAGGACAATATGCAACTGAAAACTCACACCCCAGAAGTGACTCGAACCCATACTCCCAGAAGCAACGCAACTGGTATGTACAAGACGCCTTAATCCACTTGACCATCACGACCGGACATAATGAGGTGATAGCCTAAGCTATTTGAACCACCCCACCGCCGGCACTCGGATAGTAATCTTGGGCATAGCATTTTACCAAATCACCTCATTCTTTGGGGCACACGTGAGGAACACAAATGCGAACAAGCCTGAATGGTCCCCAGGACAATATGCAACTGAAAACTCACACCCCAGAAGTGACTCGAACCCATACTCCCAGAAGCAACGCAACTGGTATGTACAAGACGCCTTAATCCACTTGACCATCACGACCGGACATAATGAGGTGATAGCCTAAGCTATTTGAACCACCCCACCGCCGGCACTCGGAGTGCCAGCGGTGGGGTGTGAGTTTTCAGTTGCATATTGTCCTGGGGACCATTCAGGCTTGTTCGCATTTGTGTTCCTCACGTGTGCCCCAAAGAATGAGGTGATTTGGTAAAATGCTATGCCCAAGATTACTATCCGAGTGCCGGCGGTGGGGTGGTTCAAATAGCTTAGGCTATCACCTCATTATGGAGAGGATGCACTGCTCGTCCCTCCAGCTGTTTCTCTCATCTCCGTCCTCTTATTTAGGCTTCCTGCCTCACCAAAACATTTCTAACTCATCAATAAACATTGCTACTGTCGCTGGGCACACAACCAACTACAAGCAATCACTATGAACTGGCTTAAATCGTGCTTACCACAGATTGTCTCGTCGAGGGCGCTCCTCCCTCTGATGGAGCTTGGTCAGGGCGCTTCCACAGCCCACGAAAATGTCTCTAGGCGGCTTAATAACCACTCCTTGTCGTCCAGGACTTGAGACCACACATCCCCAGCTCAATTCCACAGCTGGGACGTCTGCACACTTCTCTTCTCTTGGAGATATATCACTAGGGGTTCTTTCCTGACAGGAGCTCAAACGGAGCGCGGCTTTCCCCCCGCGATGTCTGGCCTCAAGTGAGGTCAAAGCCCTCCAGAAGCGAGCCTCACGCCTCCAGCAAATTATCAGCATCTCCTAACCAGTCATTTATCTGTTTTCTTCTTCACTGCCCATAATCTCAAATTGTTAATTTAAATCCAACCAACTATTTTACATGTGTTATCACCTCCATATTTCCTGGACCTTCCAGTTAGGTCAGGCTTGTTGAATAACTCTCAAGGGGGAGACTCGTTTCTCCTGTAGGCTGAGATCATAACACTATATAGGAGGTTAAACTCAAAGCAGTAAGAGGAAGGTTCATACCAACACTGAGGGATAAGGTAACTAAGAAGAGCATTAGCCCGTGGTTTGAAACACAGTGCCAGGTGGCAAAGAGGACAGCAAAAGAACATTGACGAAATACAGAAAAAACAGAACAGAAGGAAATCGCCATACATACAGAAGAGCGAGGAACAAATATAGAGAAAAGAAATTATGAGAGTAGTAGGGATGTAGTTTGAGGTTGATATATTCTCCAAATCTAAGGACAAGTTTAAACTTCTACATAACTACATCAGCAAGAAGTTGTCGGTGAAGGACCAGATGATCAGGCTACACATAAGACAGACGAGACACAGAATAACGTGAAATTAATGTGAAACACTTAATAATAGCTTTCAAAATGTTTTAAGATGGAACATGTTTTGCCACAGGAGCTAAAAGACCTAACAGAACAGAAATCTCGTCATGAAAGCTTATTGAAATGTTAGTGGCACTTGAGGAAGTAAGGAAACAACACTAGGATACAGACGTGACAAAGCCGTAGATTCAGGCATGAAATAGTTTTGAGTGCTAACGTGGATACCAATAGTACTCTTCACTCCCCTTTCTGTAATATTTAATTCCTCACTGGAAAAGAGAGTTTCCAGACTGTTCCAAATGAAATAATGCAGTGCCCATATAGAAGAACATAGGGTTTGATGGATGCATGGAATGGACTGTGGTCTTTGTTTATGAGGACGGGCTGCATAGTTACAGAAGCTTTAACGTTTATAAAGCCGATGCTCGACCCTGCATCTGAGTACACACACAAAAATATATATACCATGGGAAACAGAGCTAAGAGCTAAGTCTATACAAGACATGATGGATTATGTCACCCGAAAGTGACAGTCACTTTCAGGAGGCACTAAACATGTCTATCCCGATCCAAAACGAAAACAATAAGAAGCAAAACATCTATGGTTTAATCAAGCATGTATGGAAGCAAAGGAATTAAATATAAGGGCGTGGAGGAACTACCACTCTACCATACTAGCACACTACCATACTAGGGGGAATAGGCACAAGGCACTAAACTACAGGCCAGTGTCCCTAACTTGCATACCATGCAAGCTGATGGAGAATATTGTGCGAAAAAAGCTAGTGGAACATCTGGAGCGAAAGAACTTTGTAACACAACTTCAACATGGGTTCAGGGATGGCAAGTCATTCCTCACAGGATTAATTGAATTCTATAACCAGGCAACAAAAATCAGGCAAAAAAGGGAGGAGTGGGCAGATTGCGTACTTTTGGATCACAAGAAAGCTTTTGACACAGTCCCACAAGGGAGACTAGTACACGAGCTGGAGATGCAGGCAGGAGTGAAAAGGAAGGTACTCCATTGGATAAGGGAATACCTAAGCAACAGAAGACAGTGAGTCACTGTGAGGGGCGAGGTCTCAGACTGGCGGAGTGGCAGTGGAGTCCCACAGGGTTCAGTCCTTGGCCCTATACTATTTCTGATATATGTAAATGATCTCCCCCAGAGGGAATATAGTCATTCCTCTCAATATTTGCTGACGATGCAAAAATTATGATGAGGATTAAATCAGAGAAAGATAATATGAGGCAACAAGAAGATCTAGACCAGTGCTATTCAACCTGGGTGGACAGTCCACCTTATAATGGACGAGATTAAGTGAGGGATGGACAGCTATCTAGGGGTGGACTACTGGGTGGACGAGATCCTAACCTGCACGTGTCTGTATAATATTCAAGAGACTCTCTCTCTCCTATATTTCTTAAAATACACACTACAAATATATATTTACCTATTGTAACATCGAGGTTGCCACCTCGCCTACTCGCAAGACCCCGATAGTACAACCACACAATGGACTGTCTCGCCAGTGGTTGTTACGAATCACGTGACTGAGTTCCCGCTCTCAATTGGCTGAATTGGCAACACTGTCAACTATGGACTGAGGGAGTGGTGACTGGTATATCAGTTATTACTGCAGTGTAACTGTACTTGTTCACTTCACGTTGGACAGTGAGCCTGCACCTCTTGTGACTCCTGTGTGTAATACTTATTATTATTATTATTATTATTATTATTATTATTATTATTATTATTATTATTATTATTATTATTATTATTATTATTATTATTATTATTATTATTATTATTACTGTTAATATTATTATTATTATTATTATTATTATTATTATTACTGTTAATATTATTATTATTATTATTATTATTATTATTATTACTGTTAATATTATTATTATTATTATTATTATTATTATTATTATTACTGTTAATATTATTATTATTATTATTATTATTATTATTATTATTGTTATTATTATTATTATTATTATTATTATTATTATTATTATTACTATTATTATTATTATTATTATTATTATTATTATTACAACTTGCCTTTAATACAGTCTTAGGGGAACTAATTGGTTTTGTTATTATATTTCAAAACCATATATAAATCAAATATTATTTCCACATTAATTCTGATTAGATATTTTGTCTTAGTACTGTGTCGTTCCCATTTAGATTAGTTTGGTTTCAGATTTTATATTTGAATTAATATACGTTATTATAACAAAAAAAAGCTAACTCATCCTTATTTATTTTCCAGATTTCAACATTATTGTTCAACTTTTGCAGGCCATGTCAATTTACAAGTACTTCAAAAAGACAGATGACAACCATGAGCCTGCAAAACCTGTTGCAGTTGGTGCAGCAGATGATGCAACAAGAAAAGATGATTTTTAAATCAAGATGGAGCTGCATCAGGGACTTCATAGAGGGAAAAGTAGGCTTCCAAAAGAGGATACATCTTCATCACATAAAAAGCAACGAAAACAGTGGAATGATGAGCACATTGTATTTGGATTCTTCCGGCCAATACATGAAGCTTCAAATCCCTTCCCACCAGGCAAGTGATTTTTTTGTACTACCACGAAGAGTAATGAAAATGTTGTTCCTTCAAAACTTGCACGGCATTTAAAGACGAAACATCCTGAACATCAAAACAAATCAAAGCAATTTTTGGAGGCAACTTTGGAAGCATACTTGAAGCAAGAGTCGACCTTTAAAAGTCAAGTTAAGCCCGCTGACATGAAAGCACTTACTCTTGCTTCTCTTAAGATGACACACACATCGTTCTTCATATAAAAAAGCCATTCACTGAACTTGAAAATGTTGTACTGTCGTGTCTTGAACTGACCTTATACGTGGAGGGAAAGATGCAGTGAAGAAAGTGAAGCAGATTCTGTTGTCTGATACTACAATAAGTCGTCGATCTGTGATGTTAGCAGATGACCTGATGGAACAGCTTGTTAAAAAATTGCGTCTAGCAGCTTCGTTTGGCATTCAACTGGATGAAACCACAGATATAGGAGAAGCACAGCTGATTGTTTACAGTCGGTTTCCTGACTTAGAAGAGAAAACCATTGTTGAACATTATTTGTGCTGCCTCCAGCTGGGCGTAGAAACAGCAACAAATAACATTTTTCAGGAACTTCATGCTTTCATTATTGAAGAGGGCATTGACGTGTCAAAATCCAAGTTTGTTGCTACTGATGGTGCAAAAACTATTGGTCGGTGCAATCAATCGCGTTGTGAAGAAAATCCAAGCGGTCTCACCAAATTCTATCGCAATTCACTGCGTGATTCACAGTTTCACAGTGATTTGCCTTAGTGGCAAAGCGACTGAATGAAACTAGAAATGCTAAGGAGAAAAGTGACTTTGAACTTCTACTTGATGATGTTGTCAAAATGGTTAATCATATCTGTGCACAAGCAAAAAAGCTTTGAATGTTTCGTGAGTTGTGTAAGGATATGGAAGCTAATTTCACAAAACTTCTCCTTCATACAGAAGTACGTTGGCTATCTCGGGGTAAGGGTCTTCATCGAATGTTTGCATTGAGAGAGCAGCTCTGTGTTTTCTTTACTGAGGAAGCAAACCCCATGGCAGTTAAATGTCAGGATGTGCTCTGACTGGCAAAATTGTCTTACATGGCTTCAATATCGATCATCTGAACAAGCTAAACATTAGTCAGCAAGGCAAAGGTGGGGATATTTTTACAAGTATAGGGAAAATAAATGCATTTAAACAGAAGGTGAAAAAATGGAAAAGTAATGTAGAAAAGAGGTGCTTTTCTCATTTTAAATTACAGTATTTGACTCATTTATGAGGGAATGTGGCTGGGAACATGGAATGCAGGCAACAGAGCAGACACTGGAGGTACATATGTCACACTTAGTTATCAGACACCTTACTCTAATGCAAGAAAACCTTGACTTCTATTTCCCAGACAGTGAGAATGACCAGCTGACCTCCAACATGTGGATGCTTTATACCTTCACAGATGAAGGAACTGATAATTGTGATGCTCTTTTGGAGCTTCGAGCGGATTATTCACAAAAAGCCGTTTTCAAGACATTTACCCATCCCATGGATTTCTGGGTTACCCTGTTTGATATTCCAGAGTAAAAGGATCTAGCTGAGCAGGCAATAGCCATATTTGTACAGATGCCAACATCATATTTGTGTGAGCAAGGGTTCTCCAGTTTAGTTTTGGTGAAGACAAAGAAAAGGAATGCAATTCTGAACTTGGATCCTCTCATGCAAGTTGCACTTGAAAATCGTTTGCCACCTCGATTCAACCTAATAGCAGACAAAGTGCAACAGCAGACAAGCAACTGATTTCTTTTTAAAGAATAACTATTTATTTTATTTATTGATACAGTACCAAATATAGCAAACATTGTCTGCAATTTTACTTTAGTGAAGGAAAATGCGTCTAAATGGCATGCTTAATGTTGTCTTGTGTATTTTGAGCCTCTTAGTTTGAGATGAGGTGTGTAAATATATGGACGAATATGTAAAAATAAAATAAAAAATAAGAGAATCTCCTTTTTCTGTTTACATAGTCATAGTCATAGAAATGAGATATGAAAAATAGATTTTAAATATTAAAAACTTGAGATTTTTAATGAGACTTTTTCAAGGTGGGGGGGTGGACAGCTTCTTCTTAATCACCACTCGGGGGTGGACGATATTAAAAAAGGTTGAAGACCACTGATCTAGACAACCTGAATGAATGGTCCAACTACAGCTCAACCCAAGAAAATGTAAGGCAATGAAATCACAGTGTGATTTCTGTGTGTAATGATGTAAAGGCGAAGAGGGAGAACGGCCTATTGACATAGCTCGAGTGCATGGGGGAGTTGTGTAAAACCCTGGTTTGTGCCTTGGAGAGGCGGCGGAATCCACTAAGTTCAGTAGAACTTCGGTTTCAACTCTTTTACCCAGTCGTAGCTCAGTCGATTAAGGCAGTGTCTGGGATGCTCCCGGACGCAGGTTCGGATCCTCGTCACGACCCTTGTGGATTTGTTCCTCCCAGAAATATGGAAGACAGCTAATGCAGTCCTAATATACAAAAAGGGTGACAGGCAAGAGGCACTGAACCACAGACAAGTGTCCCTAACTTGTATACCATGCAAAGTAATGAAGAAGATCTTGAGGAACAACCTAGTAACATATCTGAAGAGAAGGGACTTCGTGACAAACCACTAACATGGGTTCAGGGATGGTAAATCTTAACTCAGAGGTTTAATAGAACTAAATGATCAGGTGACAGAGACTAAGAAAGAAAGACATGGGTGGGCAGATTGTATTTTATCTGACTGTCGGAAAGACTTTGATACAGTACCTCATAAGAGGCTGGTGCATAAGTTGGAGAAACAGGCAAGAGTAACTGGAAAGGTGCTCCAGTGGATAAAGGAGTACCTAAGCATTAGGAAGCAGAGAGTTACTGTGAAAGGTGAGACTTATGAATGGTGTGATGTCACAAACAGATTCCCACAGAGTTAAACTTTCATACCTATACTGTTTCTGATATACGTAAGATGATCTCCCAGAGGGTATAGACTCATTCCTCTCAATGTTTGCTGATGATGACAAAATTATGAGAAGGATTAAGACGGAGGAGGACAGCATGAGGCTACAAGACGACCTGGACAAACTGAAGGAATGGTCCAACAAATGGCTATTAGAGTTTAACCCGAGCAAATGTAAATGATGATATGTGTAAGGAGCAGAAGGCCAGATTTGGGAGGCGAAATTTTTCAAGAATCAGGGAGAGAGAGACCTGAGGGTAGATGTCTCGCGAGACATGTCCCCTGAAGGATATCATCTGCGGCATATGACCAACATAAGAATTGCCTTTAGAAGTTTGGGTAAGGAATAATCTAGAACCTTATATACCACATATGTAAGACCAATCGTAAACTATGCAGCTCCATCGTGAAGTCCGTATGTAATCAAACACAAGATTAAATTGGAGATGGTTCAAAGGATTGCCACCAGACTAGTACCAGAGCTGAGGGGTATGAGTTGCGAGTAGACTAGGGGAACTAAACCTTACGTCCCCGGGAAGAAAAAAAGAGTTAGGAGAAGACACGATGACCGCATTCAAGATTCTCAGAGGAATGAATACGGTAGATTTATTTAATCGGTAGATTTAAGACTTTATTTAGTTTATTTAAGATTTAAGTTTATTTAACACAGGTGGTACACACACAAGGGGACACAGGTGGAAACCGAATACCCAAATGAGCCACTGAGACATTAGAAAGAACTTTCTTGTGTGTCAGGATAGTTAACAAACTAGGTGATTACACACAGAGAAGAACAACGAGCCATTATATTACGGCCGGGTGCTGAGATCACGCGGGCAGGTGTCATCGTTGCGTGTAGTGTGGTTCAGTGTCTTGATAACACCCACGCTCTCTACTCTGCTCTCACACCTGTTACCATGTTAACACTTGTCACTAAGTGTACTCTGCCCGCACACCTGTTACCATGTTAACACCTGTTACTGACTCTTCCTTCACGTGCGCACTGGGAGACTCGAACCGCTGACCTTACTAGAGTGAGGCGGAAGTTCTACCACTGTATTACCAGACTATCCATAATAGGAAAGACTTCAAAGGCAACCAACTGCTGCCCAACTGAAATTTATAGGAGGGGCTATGTACACCAACTGGCTGACCAGAAACTTACCACGTAAGCTTTTATAGAGCGAGTGGTGATCACTGCTCCGAGGGTGAGAGCCAGAGGTGTCCAGGACCTGGTCGGTGCAGGACTCTCCAGGACGCTGGTGAGAGGCAGAGGTGTTCAGGACCTGGTCGGTGTAGTACTCTCCAGGACGCTGGTGAGAGGCAGAGGTGTTCAGGACCTGGTCGGTGCAGCACTCTCCAGGACGCTGGTGTGAGCCAGGTGTCCAGGACCTGGTCGGTGCAGCACTCTCCAGGACGCTGGTGTGAGCCAGGTGTCCAGGACCTGGTCGGTGCAGCACTCTCCAGGACGCTGGTGTGAGCCAGGTGTCCAGGACCTGGTCGGTGCAGGACTCTCCGGGATGCAGGACAGTGTTCCAGACGACACTCACCACCCTTCCCTCACAGTACGTCCACCGTGTTTATGCTGAATGTTAATCAGCTGAATGTCAGTCCAGTATATATATCAAGGGCAGAGACAAGTCAAGATAATAATTGTTCGTTTAAAACATTTACTAAAATAGCTATAATGACAAAGTACAATCACTAGAAAAAAAGCTTCAAAAAGTAAAATTCATGAGCACTTTAAGAGCAGTTGTAAAAGGCGACTATTGCAACTGAACACTAGAATAACTTTACTGCATGTCACTGCTCAAGACACAGTAATCTTAATAAATACACTGCCAATATTTTTAGAGCTTCGTCAATTAAACTTCACAGAATTCATAGACACGCACTCACAATATATATTTTATATATACATATAATATATGTAATTATATGTACGGCCAGGTGGGCGCCCGCCGATGTCGCAGGTCACAACAGCATCTCTCAGCCAAGAGGAGCCAACAATAAACAGCAGAGAAGGCACATGCCCAGAGAGTGAGTGTGTGGTATCTCAAGCATAATGTGGATGTGAGCAAACATTCCCACGACGGAACTCAATGTGCGGGTACGTGGCGCCCTCCCAAAGAAAGTATTGATCAACACCCCACACCAGCAGTCAGAGAAAACACCTCCAACAGCTGCATTTCGCCAGAGATCATGTCTGAGGCATCCAAAATCAGAGCAACAGTCAGTAAGAATATCGAAGAAGGCAACACTGTAGGGGCGATCAGGACCATCACCAGCGAGGACACAGTTGCCACCAGAGGACGCCAATATAGCACAAGTCCTGAGAGACAAGCACCCACCCAGAGCTGCACGTGACGGCAGTGTTCCATCAATCGGTGTCATCAGAGCATAACCCCTGTGTGTGGTCGAATCCATGGTGCATAAAGCAGCCTTACCCTTCCATACCAGGATTAGCAGGCGGGTTCACAGGACTAAGACCCAACCATATCAAACAAATGCTCAACCCTCCCTGCACTGGGAGACATTGCAGAGGGCTTCCTGGTGGAACTAACTAGATTCATCAACGCATGCCTAGCTGGCAACATACAAGAGATGATACGGGCTCTCTTTTTTGGTGCTACTCTCTGTGCCTTGAGGAAAAAGGATGGAGGACTCGGACCAATAACTGTGGGCAATTCACTCCGGCGCCTCGTCGCTAAGGCTGCTGCTAGAACAGTTAGCCTGGCAGCAGCCAACATGCTGAAGCAAAACAGCTTAGGTTTGGCATTTCCTAAGACTTTGAGGCAGTGGTTCATGCTGCGCAGGAATATCCCTGCAGGAAAAAGGGGGGCTCATGCAGCTAGAGCCTACATTGCCAACATTACAGCAGAAAAGGCCCTGATCAAACTGGATTTCAACAGTACTTTCAATCTGGTAAGAAGAGATGTAGTACGCAATGCGATTCATCGCTATTTCCCTTCCTTCTACACGTTTGAACATTCTTGTTACAACAAGGACCTAACTCTGTTATTCGGGGAACATGAAATCGAATCACAAGAAGGTGTCCAACAGGGTGACCCGCTTGCTTCTTTTCTTTTTTGCCTAGTCTTTAAAGAAGTCACTGAAAACCTGTCCAGTGAGCTCAACATTTGGTTCTTGGATGATGGTACGTTTGTTGGTTCCTCAGACTCCCTCCAGGAGGGCATAAAAATAATTCAGGAGCAAGAGCAAGTCTAGGCCTCACCTTGAACTCTTCCAAGTGCGAAATAACCTCCACTAACCGGCACATTATAGAGCGAATAAAGGGTTTTGCCTGATATCCATAAAACCATCCCCGAAGACAGCACACTCCTAGGAACTCCTCTTTGAGGGGACACCATCGACGAGGTTCTTGGTAAGAAGATCGCTAACCTGAAAAGGATGGATGAGCGGATTGAAGGCATTAATGTTCATGATGCACTTTACCTCATTTGATGATGCTTGTCCCTCCCCTGGCTGACTTACTTTTTTAGGTGTTCGCCATCTTTCAATAATAATATATTAGATGAGTACGACAGCTAGCTACTAATCAATGTTAGAAAAAGCTCTCAAACTTTCTCACAGCAATTCACAGTGGAAACAAGCCTCCCTTCCTGTCAGACTCGGGGGCCTCGGCATTCGCACAGCAACACAAATTGCTGTACCAGCGTTCCTGTCCACTTCAGTGGCATTTGACAACCTGGTGAAGGAAATCCTACCCAATAATCTAGGTCAATAGGCAGGAGTACACGATCCCATAACCGATGGACCCGTGTTCCATCCTCCAGTCAGGACATAAATGGTTGGGCACTTTTCTCTCATTTCTAAATCACCTTGCAGGTAAATAGGTACCAGGAAGTTAGGCAACTGTTGTGGGCTGCATCGTGCATTAGACTAAGGTGGCGGGGGGTGGGGGACCTCGAATGCAGGCTTCCTGTTCCCGATAAAGGAAATTATTTTCGAGCATGTTTGTCGTCCACACGTTAAACTCTCTGAACATTTTGTTACAGAGCTGCATGTTAAGAGACGAGCCGTCACTCACGAAGGTGTGATGGCCAGGTAGATAAGAGTGTGTAGTAAATGCGGACTATGGTAGGTATATCAGTATTTGATCACAATGCAGGAACCTCAGAATTCTCCAACCATCAACTCCATAGTTTATTTGGTGAACACTTGCTCCCTGGCTGTCACCAGGAACAGTCCCCAACAGTGAGACAGAGCCAGCAGTGTTCTCAAAAGTGGTTGTGGCTGAGCTCCTCACGCGCCAAACAGTGACAGCGGTCGTGGAGATATCTACAGTGGTGGTTGCTGGGAGCCTCTATGTGTTAGCAGCAGTGGTAGTTGCTGGGAGCCTCTCTGTGTTAGCAACAGTGGTGGTTGCTGGGAGCCTCTCTGTGGTAGCAACAGTGGTGGTTGCTGGGAGCCTCTCTGTGGTAGCCGCAGTGGTGGTTGCTGGGAGCCTCTCTGTGGTAGCAACAGTGGTGGTTGCTGGGATCCTCTCTGCGTTAGCAGCAGTGGTAGTTGCTGGGAGCCTCTCTGTGGTAGCAGCAGTGGTAGTTGCTGGGAGCCTCTCTGTGGTAGCAGCAGTGGTGGTTGCTGGGATCCTCTCTGTGGTAGCAGCAGTGGTGTTGCTGGGAGCCTCTCTGTGGTAGCCGCAGTGGTGTTGCTGGGAGCCTCTCTGTGGTAGCCGCAGTGGTGTTGCTGGGAGCCTCTCTGTGGTAGCAGCAGTGTTGGGATCCTGGAGGTGTTAACAACAGATGACAGTTGTGCAGGATCATCACCGTCAACATGAAGGTGTCGGCCTGGGTGGTGGCCATCCTCGCCTCCAACACCCTCGTCAACGGACAACAGGCAAGATACTCTCAGTAAAACTCAATTGTCAGTCTACCTGTTAATATAGCATAGTAATATAAGATACAGTACAGGGAATCAGTGTGATAAATCTCAGTATAATGCTTCAGAGATACAAATAACACGACGTGTCAGAGGAAGTCGGCAATTATCAAAAGAAGGCGCCAAACCAGAGGACTTCTGAGCGCCTGTCTCACGGATTATTTAGCAATTACCAGATATCACTCAGGATGTTAATAAGAGACCAAATACACTTAAGACGAGTGATGTCTAAGGAGGCAGAATTACCGAGGGTTTCATCAAGCGAGACATGACTAAAAGGAATATCGTGAAAGCAAAATTTCTCATCATCCTAAAAATTGAAACATCCTAGGAGGATGTGCAGGACTACTAGTGGAACATCCTAGGCGGCGCAGGACTGTCAGTGGAATATCCTAGGAGGTGCAGGACTGTTAGTGGAAAATCCTAGGAGGTGCAGGACTGTTAGTGGAACATCCTAGGAGGAGGTGCAGGACTGTTAGTGGAAAATCCTAGGAGGTGCAGGACTGTTAGTGGAACATCCTAGGAGGAGGCGCAGGACTGGTAGTGGAACGTCCTAGGAGGTGCAGGCCTGGTAGTGGATCATCCTAGGAGGTGCAAGACTGGTAGTGGATCATCCTAGGAGGTGCAGGACTGGTAGTGGAACATCCTAGGAGGTGCAGGACTGGTAGTGGAACATCCTATGATGAGGTGCAGGACTGGTTGTGGATCATCCTATGAGGAGGTGCAGGTCTGGTAGTCAAACATCCTAAGTATTTTTCTGATGTTCCCCTCTGAAAAATGGGAACATCAAATGATCTGATGTTCCCATCACTGAAAAATAAGAACAGTTAAAAAAACAAAAATAATAAAAAACTATAGTCACGAAATGAATAGTATGGTAAATAACACAGCTGAATTCCAACGCAATGTCACACACGAAATCTATATAAATAAATATGGAAATGTTGGTTTGTTCAAAATCGCTAATCTCCGAAAGTTCTTCACCGATTGCTCTGAAATTTTCACACCATGTTTCATTCACATCCGAGCGGATTTTTATATTCATACTATTTTGATGTCAAGTCTGTGATGGAAAAAAACATGCTTTTTTTTAAAAATTGTGTTTTCATGTGAGAGAAATCTTCGAAACCTCATTACCGATTGCTTTGAAATTTTGACACGACGTTACATTCGAATAGACGCGTGTTTTTATATGCCTACTATATACATGCCTCACCTGTGACAGGAAAAAAGTGCTTTTTTGAAAAACAGTGACATCTGTTGGTCGTAAGAGCAACACATGCTGTAATCTCCCTAAGTTTTTCACCGATTGCTTTGAAATTATGACACAACGTTCCATTCAAATATGCTCATGTTTTTATATACCTACTATATAGATGCCACACCTGTGACAGGCAAAAAATAAAAAAAAATCAGCACCATCTGTTGCACGTAATAGCAACACACACGCTATACTAAATATGTTACGAATTCCATTTCAATGTTTCCAATTGCATTGATAAATGAACTTTTCATAGATTTCGATTTATTTTAATTTTTATTGAATTATTTCGTGTGACATTGTGTTGGACTTGAGCTGTGATGTTTACCATACCGTTCATATCATAAGTATAAGTATAGATGCCACACGTGTGACAGGTAAAAACATTATTTTGTAAGAAACAGTGCCATCTGTTGCACGTAAGAGCTACACAGGCTATACTAAATATGGTATGATGTCATTTCAATTGCATTGACAAATTAAATTTTCATACATTTCGATTTATTTTCATTTTGATTTAATTATTTTGTGTGACATTGCGTTGGAACTGAGCCATGTGGTTTACCATACCGTTCATTTCGTGAGTATAAGTTCAGATGCCACACCAGTGACAGATAAAAACAGGATTTTTTTTTAAACAGCGCCATCTGTTGCATGTAAGAGCAATTTATGTTATACTAAATATGTTTCAATTCCATTTCAATGTTTCCAATTTCATTGATCAATTGAATTATCATAGATTTTGATTTATTTTCATTTTTATTAAATTATTTTGTGTGACATTGCGTTGGAATTGAGCTTTGTTGTTTACCATGCTGTTCATTTCGTGAGTACAGTTTAATTTTTTATTTGTTCATTGCTTTTTATTTCGTTTTTAATTGTTTTCTTATATTTCAATGATGGGAACATCAGATCATTTGATGTTCCCAATTTTCTGATGGGAATATCAGATCATTTGGGAATGCAACGAACGAGGGAGTGGGGAATGGTGGGAAGGACGATGGGACGGGAGTGGGGGATGCAGGAGAGGACGAGGGGACAGGGCAATGGAGACTGGTGGGGGAGGACAAGTGGACAGGGAAGGTGGGGATGACAAGGGGACAGGGAAGTGGAAGATGGTGGGGAGGACGAGGGAATGGTGGGGAGGACGAGGGGACGGGGGAGTAGGAGATGCAGGAGAGGACGAGGGGACGGTGGCGTTGGGAATGATTAGGAGGACGAGGGGACAGTGGAGTGGTGGATGGTGGGGAGGACATAGGGATGGGGGAGGGAAGAAATGGTTGGGAGGACGAGGGGACCGGAGAGTGGGAATGGTTGGGAGGACGAGTGGACGGGAGGGGGGTTGAGGAATGGTTGGGAGGACGAGGGGACGGGGGAGGTGGAATGGTGGGGAGAACTGGGAGACAGGGGCGGAGGGTTGCAACGCGTGGCCGGGTACAGCTAGTAATTAAATGAACATGAAAATAAATCGAAATATACAAAAATTCGATTTAACAGTGCAGTCGGATATATTGAAATGGAATCGTAAAATATTATGTATACCGTATGTTGCTTTCACGTCCAACTGACGGCACTGTTTAAAAATAGTAGTAGGTAGATATATAAACCACGCACATATTCGAATAGAAAATTGTTTACAAATTTCATAACAATCAGTGAAGAACTTTCAGAGATTAACGATTTTAAACAAAATGAACATTTACAATTTTATTTACATAGATTGTTCACTTAGGCAAGATCATCAGACACAGAAATATACTCTGAAATCTTGGCTCTCTCTGAGCAATTGTGGCTTTGCTGACTGGCTGGCAGGGTGAACAATCTTTAGAGCCGTGAGCCTCTTTCCAATGGGACTTCCGCCATTTTCCTGGTGTAGTCCCTGAGGACGCCCTCTCACTTCTGCCCCGCAATACCTGATGTTTAATCATCATTGAATAATATCTGAATATTCCAATTTAAAAATACTCTACTGGTAGCTCATATATATAAGAAAAAGAGTCCAATTTTCATTTACAAAACGTTTATTTATGATGATCTGGTGGTGGTGTTGAAACAGGCTGCTAGCTCTGGCGGTTCCGTGCCCCCTGCCTCGATCCCTGATTCATCGGCGGCGGTTTTGCCGCCTCTCCCGTCTCCGGCCATCTCTTCTGCATCTCCTGCGGTGTCAGGGGTGGTGTTACCATCTCGGTAGCCTTTGCCTTCTTCCCCTATGCCTCCGACGGCGGGGCCGTCTCGGGGGCCTACGTACGCTTCTTCGGCATCTTCCACGGAGGAGGTGGTTCTCCGTACTCCTCCTTGTTATGCGGCTTCTGTCGACCAGCTCCGGGAGCGGCCGTTTCCACCAGATTTAGTGATTCCTGAGTTTATGGGGCCTCCCTGAAGCAGGGGAATCGTTCCCCTACCGACATGGAGTATTTGATATGGGAGGCCTATAAGCACAAATATCCTCTATATGAGTTCCCTGAGAAATATTCACCTCCCGTTGAGATTTGTTCTCCTTTCCAGTGATTTATTTTGTTTGCTATATGTTGTGGGGTTGTGTCCGTTTGTGTGCGTGGATGTGGGGTGAGGTTGCGTGTGTGTGTGTATGTGGGGAGGTCGGGTTTGTTTTCCCGGTTCCTGCGTGCTCCGTATTTCCGGTTCCTGTGAGTTTCGGCGAGCGCTTGTTTGCGGAGTGGTTGCGTGCACACTTCAGGCTGCTTGTGTTGCCCTGCCTGTTTTTGTTCCCATTATCATGATTTGGCGATGTTAATTTATTTTTGTTTATGTGTCATATTTTTATGTTTCCATACTTCTTATTGTCATTATGTATTGTTGCCTCTCCGTGTGGGGTTTCCGGAGCCGGTAGGCTTGTCTTGTGTTGTGTTTCGATGGTTGGGTTGATGGGTGCGGGTTTGGGTACTATATGTGGGACATTTGGGGCTTGACTCTATTTATTTAATTATTAAAGTAATGAAATCAATTACGAAGGACCACCCGCTTTTATAGTAAAGAGGGAAACTAATAAAATGTGATCATTAGAAATTCCTGTAAGAACCAGTGTCTATGGATAAATATTAGGAAGTATAATCACTTAAATAATTAATGGGCTGCATAGATAATTAACTTGAATCAAAGCCTCAAACACCTACATTGGGGGGTTATTGCTAGAACTTCATATATGTCTAGGAACTAGTGTGGTTCGTGCACCAGTTCATTGTGTAATAACCTAATCTTATGACCAATTAAAGAATCAATAGAAAATTTATCACCAGTAAATATATATATATATCAGTAACATCAGAAATTAATCATTCTAATAAACACGTATTATCTCCAGTGTACACAGTAATTCATTAGATGATAAAATAAAATAATGAGAATTTGAATAATTAAAGGAATATGAAAAGTCTTAGCTTGAAGACGATTTCAAAGACATCAGTTACGAATCATCCTCGGGATCTCCGGAATTCCTCGTAGAACACTGGGAGATGAATAACATGGGTAAGGTAACAGCTCGTGAATTCCTCACACGCGAGCTGTAATTTAAGGGATATTACGTAGCAATGTACTAGGCTACTAAAATATCTATATTCAAGGAAAAGGAAATAAATTAAGTAGAATACTAACATGGGTTTTGTTTAAGTTGCTCGATGTAACGACAATCTACCCCGCCTTATACAATCTCTAATGATGCATCAAAAGGGAGTTATATATACTTAGCTGAAAGGGTACTGATTAAGTTGAGGCTTGCCGAAACCGCGTCCCAATCTTCACTCTCACAATGGCGAACACGTGGTTGATAGCTTGGCTTGAATGTCGAAGCGTTTATTTGGCCGGTCACGACAGATCACGTAGAACAAATTAACTAGTTCTGTGATGAGTATCAGGTTAAATCTTGCTGACAACTTCACCGTAACGTGTCCTAGACTCTGACACCAAAACTAGTTGCTCAATTCCGCAACAAGTCTTCACGCCGCACATTGGCGTCTTCTCCTCGAGCTGCAGTCCACCTCACAATGGCGTCCCTCCCCGCTCGCGTCCCGCATTCGCCACAGAAATTATTTATCACGAATAATATTATTTCGTGCAGTTGTGGCTAAAATGCTTTAATAAAGACTGGGTTGTAATTCTAGGGAGTTAAATATTATTACTTTCTCGTCTTATGGTAGTAAGCAAGAAATGGAGAAGATTTTAGTTTTCTCCATGGCATTCACGCGTGACGGTAAATTTATTACTTGATAACAATTGTAACTAAAAACTCTCGATTTGGAATTATTTGGGAGTTATGTTATCCGTAAATAAATATCACACGGAATACTGATGATTTTAGAGAATCACATTCAATTCTCTAACACACTGGATATAAATGTGTTTAACTAGGTAGAATCTGACGCAATACTGGAGCTTGGTTTCGTAAGAATTCCAGCAATATTGTACAGATACAATTAATAGTTCATGTGAACACTACTGTTAGTTAATTTTAGTTACTACAGTAATTAGTATATTTCAACACTAGTTTATAAGAATAATACAATAATATTGTATTAGTGTTGGAAATTTCCAACACTATATATTGTACTGTTATTTTTGTATTGTCTTGCATTATGTTTATGCTTTTTTTTTTTATTGCCTACCCTTCAGGCCGGTATTTTATGTCTTTGTTCTTGTGAACTCTTGTGCTTTTGTGATTTTGTAACTTGTACTTTGTATTCTATTTGTTTTGTTCTCGGTGTGTTGTCTTTATACGCATGCTTGCTTGTCCAGCTAACGTTCCCCTCATGTCTTGTACTGTTGTTATTTCTGTACTGTATTGCATTGTGTTTGTGTTTATTGTTATGTTTTTGTCGTCGGCCCTTTAGGCCGGTATTTAGTGTATTTGTAATTTTGTACTTTTGTGCTTTTGTGATTTTGTAGTTTGTGATTTGTGTTCTGTTTCTTTTGTTCTCGTTTTATTGTATCTATACGCATGCTTGCATGTAAAAAAAAAAAAAAATGTCTGTGCTGCAAACTGTAGGTAGAATATAGTCTTTCACTACTACAGGTCAGTATCCGGTGTCACACTCACAGAAAGACTAACTCCACCACCACAAACAGCTCGAGTATACTCCAGCCTCCCCCCCCCCCCCGAACAGTTTAATGTGGTTGTGTGAGTATGGATGGAGTAGTGAAACTTACAATCAAGTAGAAATGCATTTACTAACACCAGCAAATAATAGCAAGCAAACAAATCAAACTACAATAATAGCCTCTCAAAATAATAAATGGAGAGAAAACTTCAATCTGTCGCTCAACTACGCTCCCGAACCATCACTGAATCTGTAATTCAATTAAGTTACTTTACCTGCTTGAGGAGCCACATCAAAACAATTAGTGTACTAATTAATAAAAGAAAGTGTAAAGTGATGCCATAGCAACACAGCATGTACGTGTTAACAACATCTGCACATCATTATAATAATCATTGAATGTAGCACTAATAAAGTAATAGTAAACACTCTTCAAATAAAAATTATGTCCCTTAATATTGACTTATCAAACTACAGGTTGTGAAAGTGAAGCATTTACCATGTATCAAAGACTGCAAATCTAGGAACTCGTCAACATTCCAATGACACCTCTTATACTGAGCCTTTACTTATGATGTAACGTAATGATAACAGTCATATAAATGATTGCACTGTAGGCGAGTCAACTGGCCCCCCCCTCGAAGGTCTGGATACACAAATCAAAGATATAGCCTTTCATATTCTCATTTTTAAGGTCCAGTGTCTGATTCTTGCTTCTAACCATTATATTACGAAGGACGTTTCCCTCTTGTTAGCAGGTTGGCTGCCCTGACTCGCTCACACACGCTGAGTTGGGTTAGTTAATCCTGACGCTCAGGCACTGAAAATTCCAGTTACAACCGTGGATCATTTACATGTCTAAAGGTGGCACCTCTTCTCGATGACGACACACCAACCCGAAATTCACACAAATTTAAAAACTTATATTTATGTTTTAAATATAAGTTTAAATGCAAGTTATATTAAATATAATATGAATTCCGCTTTATATATTTACAACTTATTGTTTTTATATTTATATTAAGTTTAAATATTTAATATAAATATGAAATTGAGAATATCCTAAATTTAACTATAGTTGTTGCACTGTGCAGTCTGAAACGTTGCTGTGGTGTATGACTCTTCATGAAGGTAGATGACACTTATGGACGACTGCTACAAGAATCTGATCTCTAAATATGGATAAGTCAGCTCCGAGAGTGACACCACCACCTCTGCTCCTCTCGCCCGCTGCTATATTTACCTTCTCAATGTTGGCTCCTAATATACAGACTAAGTGTCACACGAGGTCACTATAGTCAGAAATCAACCTTGATAGGTCCAATGTTCTTATAATCGCCTTGAGAATAGTTCATAGGCTGGTCTCGGCAAATCCTAGCCACGCAAGGATCAAGTCTGCCTTCACTCATGTTGGCAAACACCATCTATCTCTGATATTTGAACCAGTCAAAGAATGTAGCATGTCATATTACTTCTATTTGGGTGAGGCAATTACCTAACACGAACGGGAAAAGTTCTGGAATAATCAAGAAGATTTCGTCCTACCAACTTTAGGAATGAAGCATAATAATGAAATAAAAGAATCACTGAGCAACAAACACATTATTTCTGGTTTATTGCCACATAAACGGGACTTGATCAACTCTGGCGGTTACTGAGGTGTTGATTGTCTCAGAATATGAGACCACCACAGTGGGCTGTGTGGCCCTGAGATGTACATTATTACCTATGTACTTAATCATGTACCTGGGAGGAACAACAGGATCCGGATACTTGGTTGGCTGACATGTCATAATTAAGATGTAAACACTCCCTCTGTGTACTGTGTGGGGTGTGTTACTCGTCCCACACATTTACCTCTGTGGGGTCCGGCTGACTGTCTCACCCCCCCACAGGTGCTCCAGACAGGAGGTGCGGGTGAGAGGTGCGGCACAGGTGGGGGAGAGTGTGTGTGGGGTCCGGCTGACTGTCTCAACCCCCTCACTGACTACGATGACTGCCCCAACGGTGCCCGCTGCTGCCTCAGTAAGTATACCCCTATTGTCTCCCTCAGTAAGTATACCCCTGTTATCTCCCTCAGTAAGTATACCCTGTTATCTCCCTCAGTAAGTATACCCTATTGTCTCCTTCAGTAAGTATACCCTGTTGTCTCCCTCAGTAAGTATACCCTGTTATCTCCCTCAGTAAGTATACCCCTATTGTCTCCCTCAGTAAGTATACCCTGTTGTCTCCCTCAGTAAGTATACCCCTGTTGTCTCCCTCAGTAGGTATACCCCTGTTGACTACCCCATTAAGTATTCCCTTGTTGTCTTCCTCAGTAAGTATACCCCTATTGTCTACCTCAGTAAGTATACCCCTGTTGTCTACCCCAGGAAGCATACCCCTGTTGTCTACCTCAGTAAGTATACCCCTGTTGTCTCCCTCAGAAAGTATACCCCTGTTGTCTCCTTCAGTAAGTATACCCCTGTTGTCTACCTCATTAAGTATACCCCTGTTGTCTCACTCAGTAAGTATACCCCTGTTGTCTCCCTCAGTAAGTATACTCCTGTTGTCTTCCTCAGTAAGTATACCCCTGTTGTCTACCTCAGTAAGTATACCCCTGTTGTCTCCCTCAGTAAGTATACCCCTGTTGTCAACCTCAGTTAGTATACCCCCTGTTGTCTACCTCAGTAAGTATACCCTTGTTATCTACCTCAGTAAGTATACCCCTGCTGTCTACCTCAGTAAGTATACCTCTGTTGTCTACCTTAACAGACCTAGTAATAGCAACTGAATTTGAGATTTCAATGTGACAAATCTTTATTCAAAGGATGAGAGGTGGTAGGAGGCGTACGTATTGGGGTCGTGTTTACCTTCCACATTCCGTGTTCAACTTCCTTGTTGTCAGCCTCCATTGTGCGAGTCTAGAGCGCCGGGTCACAAACTGCAGGAGCTGTTGCCCCCTGGGGGGACTTTTTGCTATATGTAGCGGGCCAGAGGCAGTGTCCAGGTTAGGTTAGGTTAGGCCCTTTGGTTAGACATTTACGTGGGACTTGGGTACATATACATAATGGGGCGAGATATTAAGTGTGTTTAGAGAGCTAGGGATGAGGTTATGGGTACATATGTACAGTGAGTGACGCATAACTCACTCACTCGAGTCACTCTTTTTTTTTACAGGTATGGAGTCGCCTGAGCCTCCAAGAACAGATATGGGGTCGACTGAGCCTCTAAGAACAGGTAAGGGGTCGCTTGAGCCTCCAAGAGCAGGTATGGGGTCGCCTGAGCCTCCAAGAACAGGTATGGGGTCGCCTGAGCCTCGAAGAACAGGTATGTGGTCGCCTGAGCCTCCAAGAATAGGGAGGGAGAAACGAGAGAGTAAGGGTGGACCCGTTAGCGACGATGGTAACCAGAGAAGTGTCCAGGACAGTAACAAGGTGCCACACAAGACACTGTATAAGATCAAGCACCAGAAAAACAAGACAACAACAAAACAACGAAGAGGAAGAGGCAAGAAGGGGAAGAAAGACAGGGTAAACTATAAGGGGAATAAAGAGGACGACAACTACACACACAATAACAGAAAGAGACAGAAGGACCTTAATAAACACAGCGACGAAAACAATGAACAAACTGGCCCTGACACCAAGAGAACAGGAAACCAACACGAAAAGGAGAACTCTAACGGGAAAGGCAAACAGAAAGGAATAGACAACAGAACAAAATACAAGACAACAACAGCAAACAAAAACTACGAAGGAAATGAGGTCAACAAAAAGCTAAGAAATAAGGAACCTGACAAAAAAATGCAGAAACCGGAACGAAAGAGACAAACAGAACATAACAAAAGAACGAACAAGAGAAGCAGAAGACGTAACAAGAATCACAGAGGGAAGAAACACAATAAACACGAGAGGAGAACAAACAGAGGCAAACCAAAGAGGAAAAAAGTTAAGAAATTAAACAAACAGAAAAATAATAAGACGTTAACAGTAGCGTCATCTGCGAAGAATAACAACATAGATCAAAAGTCTAATAGAATTATGGGAAATAAGGAGAATAAAATTAGTAATACGAAAGAAAGGAGTAAGAAGGACAGAGGCCACAAGACTGTAGCTTCCAGGGAGAGTAAGAAGGCCAGAGACCACAACACTGGAGCCTCCAGGAAGAGTAAGAAGGACAAAGACCACAACACTGGAGCCTCCAGGAAGAGTAAGAAGGACAGAGGCCACAAGACTGGAGCCTCCAGTAAGAGAAAGAAGGGCAGAGGCCACAAGAATGGAGCCTCCAGGAAGAGTAAGAAGGGCAGAGGCCACAAGAATGGAGCCTCCAGGAAGAGTAAGAAGGACAGGGGCCACAAGACTGGAGCCTCCAGGAAGAGTAAAAAGGACAGAGGCCACAAGAATGGAGCCTCCAGGAAGAATAAGAAGGGCAGAGGCCACAAGACTGGAGCCTCCAGGAATAGTAAAAAGGACAGAGGCCACAAGAATGGAGCCTCCAGGAAGAGTAAGAAGGACAGAGGCCACAAGACTGGAGCCTCCAGGAAGAGTAAGAAGGGCAGAGGCCACAAGACTGGAGCCTCCAGGAAGAGTAAGAAGGACAGGGGCCACAAGACTGGAGCCTCCAGGAAGAGTAAAAAGGACAGAGGCCACAAGAATGGAGCCTCCAGGAAGAGTAAGAAGGGCAGAGGCCACAAGACTGGAGCCTCCAGGAATAGTAAAAAGGACAGAGGCCACAAGAATGGAGCCTCCAGGAAGAGTAAGAAATACAGAGGCCACAAGACTGGGGCCTCCAGGAAGAGTAAGAAGGACAGAGGCCACAAGACTGGAGCCTCCAGGAAGAGTAAGAAGGACAGAGGCCACAAGACTGGAGCCTCCAGGAAGAGTAAGGATAGAGGCCGCAAGACTGGAGCCTCCAGGAAGAGTAACAAGAATAGAGGCCACAAGACTGGAGCCTCCAGGAAGAGTAAGAAGGACAGAGGCCACAAGACTGGAACTTCCAGGAAGAGTAAGAAGAGCAATGGCCACAAGACTGGAGCCTCCAGAAAGAGTAAGAAGGACAGAGGCCATAAGACTGGAGCCTCCAGGAAGAGTAAGAAGGGCAGAGGCCACAAGACTGGAGCCTCCAGGAAGAGTAAGAAGGACAGAGGACACAAGACTGGAGCCTCCAGGAAGAGTAAGAAGGGCAGAGGCTACAAGACTGGAGCCTCCAGGAAGAGTAAGAAGGACAGAGGCCACAAGACTGGAGCCTCCAGGAAGAGTAAGAAGGACAGAGGCCACAAGACTGGAGCCTCCAGGAAGAGTAAGAAGGGCAGAGGCCTCAAGACTGGAGCCTCCAGGAAGAGTAAGAAGGGCAGAGGCCACAAGACTGGAGCCTCCAGGAAGAGTAAGAAGGGCACAGGCCGCAAGGGTGGAGGCTCCAGGGAAGGACAGGCACTGGACGACCGGTGCAAGAAGATTGTGATGGCGTGCAAGAGGTACGACGGCCGGTGTGTCAGTCCAGATAAAAAGTGTTCATCTGTGTATAAAACTTTCACCAGCAGATCGTGTAGGACTTGTAAATGTTGCATACAAGGTGAGTGTTGTCTGCTTTGTTTGTGTTAAATTGCTGACACCCAGACTATTGTTGTTAAGTTGCTGGAGTTAAGTGTTGTGTGGCAGGTGGTGGAGGTAGTGTTGTGTGGTGGGTAGTGGAGGTAAGTGTTGTGTGGTGGGTAGTGGAGGTAAGTGTTGTGTGGTGGGTAGTGGAGGTAAGTGTTGTGTGGAGGTAAGTGTTGTGTGGTGGGTAGTGGAGGTAAGTGTTGTGTGGTGGGTAGTGGAGGTAAGTGTTGTGTGGTGGGTAGTGGAGGTAAGTGTTGTTTGGTGGGTAGTGGAGGTAAGTGTTGTGTGGTGGGTGGTGGAAGTAAGTGTTGTGTGGCGGGTAGTGGAGGTAAGTGTTGTGTGGTGGGTAGTGGAGGTAAGTGTTGTGTGGTGGGTGGTGGTGGTAAGTGTTGTGTGGTGGGTGGTGGTGGTAAGTGGTGGGTGGTGGTGGTAAGTGTTGTGTGGTGGGTGGTGGTGGTAAGTGTTGTGTGACGGGTAGTGGAGGTAAGTGTTGTGTGGTGGGTAGTGGAGGTAAGTGTTGTGTGGCAGGTGGTGGAGGTAGTGTTGTGTGGTGGGTAGTGGACGTAAGTGTTGTGTGGTGGGTGGTGGAAGTAAGTGTTGTGTGGTGGGTAGTGGAGGTAAGTGTTGTGTGGTGGGTGGTGGAAGTAAGTGTTGTGTGGTGGGTAGTGGAGGTAAGTGTTGTGTGGTGGATGGTGGAGGTAAGTGTTGTGTGGCAGGTGGTGGAGGTAAGTGTTGTGTGGTGGGTGGTGGAAGTAAGTGTTGTGTGGCGGGTGGTGGTGGTAAGTGTTGTGTGGTGGGTAGTGGAGGTAAGTGTTGTGTGGTGGAGGTAAGTATTGTGTGGCGGGTGGTGGTGGTAAGTGTTGTGTGGCGGGTGGTGGAGGTAAGTGTTGTGTGTGGATGGTGGAGATAAGTGATGTGTGGTGGGTGGTGGAGGTAAGTGTTATGGAGCAGGTAGGATGGAGTAAAGGGTTAAAATAGGATGGGGAAGGATGATTTTACTTATGTAGTTGACCTCAGAGGTAATGTCACAAGCTTCATCCCAAGTCCCTTACCCGTCCTTCTCTCTCCATTTTTTTGTACACTGCTGTAATTCTCAATTCTTTTGTCATATCGTTCTGGATAAATAATTGTTTGTAATCCTATCTCTTGACAAATATTATCTTCATCAGTCGATTTTTTCCTTCCTGGACTGGCCTAGTCGAAAAACTATTATTTTTATATCTCTTTTTATCTCCATCCCATAACTCTGTCGGTGTGGGATTCTGGCTAAGTTTATTTATTGTTTTACTTCTAGTGATTAGACTGTATATTTAATTATGTAGTAATAATTTATAAAGACTGTATTACATAGGTATTTAAATATTCTAGACAATACCCACAGTTGCTGGGGGAGGGGTGCGTTAGTGGTAGTTGTTGGATATTTCCAACACCGAATACAACACTGTTGTATTCTCATTACTTATTACTAACTATACTAATTATTGTAGTAAGTAAAATTAACAACACGTAGAATTCTCATGTACTAATAATTTCATCTGTGCAGTAGGCTAGAATTCTCACGTCACCTGACGCCAGTATTGCTTCAGATTTCCTTACAGTAAACACATTATATCCAATGTATGTGAGAATTAAATTCGATTCTCTATAACTAAGGCATTCTGTATGATAACTAATTGCAGATGAATTGACCTCCAACTAAAAGCCGAATAGAGCGTTGGAGTCATAGCGATTATCTCGTTATAAAAGTTAAAGTCACCAGTGAATGCCATGGGGAGACATTAATTCCTCTCCCTTATATATTTACTATTCTTAAATTGGTAAATAATAATAATTTCCTCCTCTAAATAATAAACCCGTCCAGTCTTCAACGTTTCAAGCGTAAATGCGAGAAATATTAATGTTCGTGACATAATTTGTTTTATGAACGCGCGACGCGGCGTGGGTTGAGGAGGACCATACTCAGTACACGTGCAGAGCCGCTCAGAGGCAGACCTGCGCATACCGTACTCACAAGGAGACGCCATTGCCCAGCCACTAGGGCAGACGTTATCCATCCTCAGATGAAAGTCGCCACTGTGAGGCGTGAATAACCTTGCAGATAATATCTTCAGCTAGTGCTGGTGTTAAACAAGGAACCTTTTAACCTGGTTCTTGATGACACGTGACCAGCCAGCGAAGCGCGCCACTATCCAGGATAGGCCTAGCCGGAGCCTGGGGATGCGAAGCACGGCAATCTTAAAACTTATACAGTGCCCCACAGCTAAGTATATTCCTTTATGTGATGCATCGAGTAAAGAGTTTAGTAGTAGCTGGGTGATTGACCGTTATGACGCACGATAACATCTAATAACAGGTGATTAAATTTTGTCACCTATAACTCTCAATTTCTTGAATATATAGATTCAGTAGTTAAATTAGTTGCTACTGTAAATATTTGTCTTGCAGCACGAGAGAAGAATTCTCCATGCCGCCTTCTCCCATGTTAATCCGTCTCATTCGTCAGCCGACCGAGTCCAGAGAATAAGAGGAACTTCCATGGCTTGTCGAAAGGAATCGTCATTAAGCTAAGACTTTATTTTCTTTCATGATTCTATTGCAATTTCTTATGTACAGAATTCCTCAGGATTAATATGTGATTTACTGTAACTCTCATTACTATGCTCATAATCTATGTTTCCTATTTATGGTAATGATATCAGTTTCAATATAATTTTTATAGGATTAGATTATTATTAATTGAATTAGTGAACGAACCACGCTAATTCCTGGACGTACTTACCTCCAGTAATAACCCCCCAATGTAGGTGCTTGAGGGTTTGATTCATTTAATTATACAGCCCATTAATTATTTCTATGATCATATTTTCTAGTATTTTATCCATAGTTACTGGTTTCATCTAGGAATTGTCTAATGATCAGAAATTCTCAGTTTCCCTCTTTACTATAAAAGCGGGTGGTCCTTCGTAATTTAATTTACTACATTAATATTTAAATAATCACAATCAAGCCCCAAATATCCCACAGTAGTTAATAGATTCAGATCCTAGAATTTATTGTGTAATCTGTTGAAATTATGTGTTGATTTACTACTCTGAATTAGACCCTAAAGCCACATGACTGTAGACAAACATATAATCACACTTTACAACGACAGTACCAACATATGACTACAAGCCTACTGCTAGAGGAATGAATACAGTTATAATTAAAACAAATTAATTGATTGAAATTAATTAGGATCTGAATTATGTGAGTAATACAGCGTTCCTAGGTGGCGAGATGACTCCCTGGGTGTAATGAGATGTGTATACCTAGGTGTAGTGAGAAATGTGTCCCTAGGTGAAGTGAGACGTGTGTCCCTAGGTGTTGTGAGACGTGTGTCCCTAGGTGTTGTGAGATGTGTGTCCCTAGGTGTAGTGAGATGTGCGTCCCTAGGTGTAGTGAGATGTGCGTCCCTAGGTGTAATCAGACGTGTGTCTCTAGGTGTAGTGAGACCTGTGTCCCTAGGTGTAGTGAAACGTGTGTACCTAGGTGTAGTGAGACGTGTGTACCTAGGTGTAGTGAGACGTGTGTCCCTAGGTGTTTTGAGAAGTGTGTCCCTAGGTGTAGTGATAAATGTGTCTCAACTCAAAGATAAATCGTGGACTTTATGGTTAATTTATCTTCTGCTGGGTGTTACCCTGTATACATAATTTTGGAGTGTTGATTCATTAGTTATATCAACCAGAAACTATAAATTAACAATATTCAATTAGTTTAGTTAGTGAGAAACTCTACTGTTGTTAATTGAAATATGTGACCTTATCTGTCCAGAAGATTTCCAGATAACAATCAGAAAACACGTGAGCAGACAACCACTGTGGGCTGGACAACATGTGGGGGCCTAGTGGTTACTGCGTCACTGCACTCTCACGTGATGAAACAAGTAGACTGGTCTCTCAGGTCGTTACTGAAGATCTGTCAAAGGTTCACATTTTATAAATTGCAACAACCTTATATTTATTGACACTGTTGGATAAATCTAAAATTATTGAATAGAGTTGTGAGACGCTCACTTGGTTTAGTTTTTATGCATGCCTCATAACCCGGCTGAATCACTTATCTTAATGAGCTCAGGAAAAAAAGTTTATACAGTTAAATACAACCAGGACGAGGTCTCTCGTAATTGGAGGATGCAACAGTGGAGGTGGAAATAATCTGGTCCACACACACAAAGTTGCTGCAGGAGCACCCGACGAGAGCCACGCTTTTCTCTTGCTTAATGGCGGATCCTCTTTCCTCTCACCCGGGGCGAGTCAAGTTGCCCCACGAGTGTGAACTTAGTTCGTTTGTGAACGAGGAGGGGAAAGTGGTAATTAATGTATAATTTTATTGGTCTCAATTACAAGGAACAGTTTTTTAATGCTTAGAACGCGGTATTGAGAAGAATTAAGGAATTGAGACATAAAATATGTGGACAGAATTGACAATGTGGCTATTCTTTTTCCTGTGTGAAACATATCATCACTTCGGGTAAACAATACTCTAATGGAGAAGGTCACTAAATTCTATCTAGATTTCAATTAAATCCAATCTACGATAGCAATTGCAAATGAAAGCAGAGTGCAGACTGGTGATATTGTAAGTTAGACAAAATAATAGTCATCGCATACACGTGGTAGCTGATACAGTTGGCCTCCTATGAGCTTCCAAGAAACTTCTGGCATTTTCCTACTAGAAATTAATATTGATAGTAAAATTAGTTACCTTATACAACGAATTTATCTAGTGAGACGTGTGTCTCTGGGTTTATTGAGCCGTGTGTCCCTAGGTGTAGGGGGACGTGTAGCCATCAATAAACCAGAGAACATTGTGTACGCACCGTGGGCGACTCCTGGGGCCAGATTCACGAAGCAGTTACGCAAATATAAACGTGTACATCTTTCCCTGATCTTTGACGGCAATCTTTGGTAACATTTCTTAAACAATTTAAAGTATAAAAACGTTGCAGTCAACTGTTGTTATTGTCATAAACAGCCTCCTGGTGCTTCGGAGTTCATTAACTGTTTAATAATTGTAAACAAAGGCGCCAAAGATTGAGAAAAGATGTATAAGTTCGTAACTTATTCGTAAATCTGGCCCCATAATGGCCATGCTTAGGGCACGTCTGCTAATGAAAACTCCTGCCTGCGAATATATTATTAATATTGAAACTTATCAATTGGATTATTCTTCATTAATATTAAACAAGCAAGAACTCTGAGGTAGTTTGGGTTCTTACTTGGGATTGTGAGTTTATCATGCAGCCTAACCGTCTCATTCCCAGGATTTTATTACCGCTAGTGGCCAAAAACAAATAATTTCATGAGGTACTTAACGAAACTGTAAGACAAGGAGACATTAACGCTGCCCGTAAGTAAGCTCTTTGACTGTACGACAGCTTAACCAGGCATTTGTGATTGTCGATATATGGGAACCACAGCGGAGGTTCTGCTGCAACCCGCGAGTCCAAACAATATGGCCGCCTCCTCCTTCCTCAATTCATGCTTTCATTCGTGTGAGAATCAATAGTTATTAAATCGGGAGTAGGGCCTTTAAATTCTATTTATTTTACCTAGTTCGAATTAAAAAGATAAATTTGATTGATATGTAAGGTATTCAATTTAATCACAGCATCTTAGCTCTTTTATGAGATTTAAGAGAATTAGTTTAGTCACTCAACCGTCTCACATCAGAATAGTAAGGTTCTGATGGAGTTATGGTGGCAGACGTTAGTAGGAAAAATCTGGCAGCATTGCGTATTTTAATTAGAGTTATTTTTTTTTAGAACAGAAGACCTCATAGTTACTTATTACAAGATAAATGTATTATTCAGTTATTTATGCTCATAGGTTAGAAATATTTCCCACACTCGGGGTGCCTTTCACAGCGTTTCTGACTCCTCACTTTCCTCTCCTCTTTTTCACCACATTCCTGTTCCCTGATCCCTACCATACTGTTTCTTTATATTGGTTTGTGCTCCCTGCTGTTTCCTTTCTAACTGATTCCTCCAACACTACTTCCCGTAATCCTTTCCCGGCTTCATGCAGGTCGGCGTTCAAATCCCAGACCGTCCAAGTGGTAGGGCACCATTACTTTTCCCTGTCCCATCCCAAATCTTTATCCAAATATCCCTCCTAAGTGTTATACGGTCACAATAGCTTAACGCTTTCTCCTGATAATTATCGTGCCTCAATAAAGTGTTTATTAATAAATAACTGTCCTAAAGAGATCGTGAAGTAATAATCAATAAATTCAAAACAATTAATTCAGCAATATAATTAAAGTACCCAATGAAACCAATTGATCATAAGAGTTGATATCCGGAAAGTCGCAGAACAAGAGTAGAAACGACTGACGTGTATACATGGATGAAAAGTGTCATATCCTGGACACATATGACTGACTTATATACATGGATGAAAGGTGGTATATGTGGTAAATCATTGGAGATATGACTAACATATCTATATGTATGAATAGTGTTTAACAAGGGTAGATATGACGGACGTGTATCCATGATTGACAGGTGGTACAAAAAGGGGAGATGTGACAGACACACACACACTCGTCTCTTGAGTTTATGAAAGACATACACTCAGGGATATAATCAAGTTAGGGAAACTTTCCATTCAAGGCATAACTCGCAAAAACGGGCTTAAATAAATTGAAGATCAAAAGAATATAAGGAAACCATTTGTCATGCAGGCTAAGATAAACAGGGACATGAATGTACACAATCAGCTAGGACCTCGCTCGCATGGGTCAGTAGGCCTACTCGCCCATACCTTCGTATGGGCGAGTAGGCCTAACTTGAACATAGATAAATTCGTCGGACCTTCCTGGAGGGGTTTCAGTCCATCCTGGACCAACATCACGTCCAGCACAGTCTTTTGAACACCTATAAAATGGAAAAAAATGTTTTCATCCTTCTTGGGCCATTAAAAAGTAGACTAGTCGAGATCAAGCATTTCTTGATCGTTAGATCTGCAATGATGGCAATACAAAAAAATGTTTGACCCGTGTCCAGTTGAAGACAGCAAGATATATATGTTCAGCCGAAGCATGTAAGGAACATTCTGCTCCTCCCACAGAGTGTAAGCTGAAAAAAAAGTGCCAAAAGCTTGGAGGTTCCTGCAGGAGTCAATGTTCGGCGGGCGAGACCACGGTGAAGAACGGCTGTAGAGGACGCAAGTGCAAGTGTTGTGTGACGAAAGGTAAGTGCAAGTTTTGTGTGGTGGACGCAAGTGCAAGTGTTGTGTGACGAAAGGTAAGTGCAAGGTGGTGTGGTGGGCGGTAAGTGCAGGTGATGTGTGGTGGACGGTAAGTAATTATCAAAAGAAGGTATCAAACTGGGAAGGATACGTAGCACCATCAAATGTGGGGAATAATCAGAGGTCGCTAAATACCACCAAGGATGCCAATATGAGAACAGAAACGCATAAGACGAACGATATCAAAAGTATACGAATCACCAAGAATTCTATCATTGGACAAGTGCCCACGAGGGACGGTCGGAAAGCAAGACACACGCTCGTGCTGGAAGTCAGAACATACAACAAGGATATGCACAACCGTAAGAGGGACAATGCAATTTGGATAATAAGGAGCAGGGCGGCACTCCATTAAGTGACTGTGAGTTAAGCATGTATGGCCAATATGCAACCTCGCCAGAGCCGTTTCCCACCGCCGGTTACGGTGGTAGGAGGAAGGCCACGGGGACATACTACTCTTAAGAGTACGTAGTTTTTTACTAGCAACAGAAGACCAACAACCCTGCTAAAGGGCAAGGATGGAAAAATGAATAACTGAATAAAAGTCGGAATAAGGAATACCTTTATAGCAAATGGGACAAGAGCGGATAGCTTCCTTAGCGGCAGCGTCGGCACGCTCATTTAAAGAGACACCAATATGGCTGGGAACCTAGCAAAACTACTGACTTAAATTTACTGGAGATAAGAAACAGCCAATGTTGAATCTCGACGACCCCCGGATGGACTGGGTTAGAGGACTCGAGAGCCATGAGGGCACTGGGAGAGTCAACTACAACCACAAAGGAGGATTGACAGCGAAAAAACAGGAGACGAAGAGCATAGAGAAAAGTATAAAGTTCTGCTGTGAAGATGCTAGTCTCCGGAGGTAGGTGACACATATAAGTGTGGTCAGGAAAAACAACAGAGTAGCCTATACCGTCTGCAGACTTAGACCCATCGGTGAAGATGGAAATGGAGTGTGAGTGTGAAGAAAAGTGTTCAAGGAGAAGGCGTTTCAGAACCGTAGGAGGGTTAAAAGCTATAGTGATGCGGGTCAGGGATGTATAAAATTTAGGAAGGGGGACCCTCCACGGGGGCAAGGATGGAAGAACACGAGGAGAAATATTGGTAATACGAACCGAAAGAGAATCTTGCAGGCGAGACTACCGGACAGAAAGTGGAAGGTGGCGAAGGGGAACAGGAACTACAGAAGGGGTAAAAGTCAAAGCACGACAGAGGTGAGAGTGAGGGTGTTGTAAGGACCGCGCCAAGTGGCGAAGACAGTTTCGATCACGGCGGTCTTGGAGAGATAGGAAGCCAGTGTCAACATTCAAGCTGAGGGTAGGAGTCGAGCGAAAGGTACCAGAGCTGAGGCACAATCCAGTATGAATATTCTTAAATATAAACAATGCTATTAACTTAAACTAGCTTATCTTGTGTTTCGACTAAAAACAGATGATATTGTTTGTTGTTGTTGTTGTTGTTGTCCTTCATGAACAGATTGCAAAACGAAGAGCAAGTGCAAGAGGCACCAGGACCACTGAGAGTAGTGTCTGGTCTCCCGAGATGACTACGGGGAAGGTGGCTCCATTACCTGACTCGTGGAGGCCTACCTTTATACACACATGATATTGTATGTTGTAAAACTGTCCTTCATCAACAGATTGCAAAACCAAGAGCAAGTGCAAGAAGCGTGGAGGGTCTTGCAAGACGTTGTGTTCGGCGGGTGAGAGCGTGTATAAGACTGGCTGTAAAGGACGGAAGTGCAAGTGTTGTGTGGTGGGTGGTGGAGGTAAGTGTTGTGTGGTGGGTAGTGGAGGTAAGTGTTGTGTGGCGGGTGGTGGAGGTAAGTGTTGTGTGGCGGGTGGTGGAGGTAAGTGTTGTGTGGCGGGTGGTGGAGGTAAGTGTTGTGTGGCGGGTGGTGGATGTAAGTGTTGTGTGGCGGGTGGTGGAGGTAAGTTTTGTGTGGCGGGTGGTGGAGGTAAGTGTTGTGTGGTGGGTGGTGGAGGTAAGTGTTGTGTGGCGGGTGGTGGAGGTAAGTGTTGTGTGGCGGGTGGTGGAGGTAAGTGTTGTGTGGCGGGTGGTGGAGGTAAGTGTTGTGTGGTGGGTGGTGGAGGTAAGTGTTGTGTGGCGGGTGGTGGAGGTAAGTGTTGTGTGGCGGGTGGTGGAGGTAAGTGTTGTGTGGCGGGTGGTGGAGGTAAGTGTTGTGTGGCGGGTGGTGGAGGTAAGTGTTGTGTGGCTGGTGGTGGAGGTAAGTGTTGTGTGGTGGGTGGTGGAGGTAAGTGTTGTGTGGCGGGTGGTGGAGGTAAGTGTTGTGTGGCGGGTGGTGGAGGTAAGTGTTGTGTGGCGGGTGGTGGAGGTAAGTGTTGTGTGGCGGGTGGTGGAGGTAAATGTTGTGTGGCAGGTGGTGGAGGTAAGTGTTGTGTGGCAGGTGGTGGAGGTAAGTGTTGTGTGGCGGGTGGTGGAGGTAAGTGTTGTGTGGCGGGTGGTGGAGGTAAGTGTTGTGTGGCTGGTGGTGGAGGTAAGTGTTGTGTGGCGGGTGGTGGAGGTAAGTGTTGTGTGGCGGGTGGTGGAGGTAAGTGTTGTGTGGCGGGTGGTGGAGGTAAGTGTTGTGTGGCTGGTGGTGGAGGTAAGTGTTGTGTGGCGGGTGGTGGAGGTAAAAGTGTTGTGTGGTGATGTCGGAAAACCCGACACCATTTAATAATATTACATACAATATGCAGATAATATTGCTGCTAGCGAGGGAGCCGGTCGGCCGAGCGGACAGCACGCTGGACTTGTGATCCTGTGGTCCTGGGTTCGATCCCAGGCGCCGGCGAGAAACAATGGGCAGAGTTTCTTTCACCCTATGCTCCCTGTTACCTAGCAGTAAAATAGGTACCTGGGTGTTAGTCAGCTGTCACGGGCTGCTTCCTGGGGGTGAAGGCCTGGTCGAGGACCGCGCCGCGGGGACACTAAAAGCCCCGAAATCATCTTAAGATAACCTCAAGATAACCGTTGTATACGCAAGTTAACCCATAGAAAATGTAGCTTGTAGTTGAATTTTCCGTCAATAGAAAACGGGATATCATTGCTACATAGTACTATAAATTCACCAGCTATTCTGTTGGGAATTATTCCTAAATACAGTAGTCATTGGACTTTTACCATCATAAAAACATCTCATTTGAGTTAACTTAATTATCAGTATCAAAATAGAGAAGGAGAGCCAAGGTGTCAGTAGTGGTGAAAGTCAGCCATTGTTAAGACCAGAGTCGTTGGAGCAAATTCCGCTCCTATAATTCTCATGGACGAAGTGTTATGGAGATCAAATCTATTAGTGCTCTACCATCATCAACACGCTGTCAACAACCACAAGGGAAGTGTCTTTCCGAAATCTTATCTAAGTCATTATTGGCCAGTAATGTTATGTTAGATAGGATTATTTCTGGTTAGAACACGAACGATCAACTCAACACGGGTATTTAAGCCATGGTCCTTGTCTAATAATATATGGTGTTTCCTCTGATATAGCTGTCATATATTAGGATTCTGACTTTACAGCTGGTGCCCTTTGACAGGAACAAGAAGAGGAAGCAAGAATTAATCTTGGTACATCAGTTACTTGGGTGATAGAAGCTAGCCTCTCACGAGGATAATTTGGTGTCTACATCCTACTTATACCTGGTGGACTAAGCCTACCATACAATAAGATAAGGCGCCTCCAATTTTATACTAATATATGTAGTTTAATACTGTAGTTTGATTGGCTGCATATATATAAATTTAATATACCCCCCCCTAATGTGTAAGGATCAATTTGTGAGATTATTGCAGAAATACAGTCCACTTAACATCATACCAATTGCTATCGAAATATATAAATTAACGTAAATATAAATTCTATATAAATTCATATAAATTAAATAAATATAAATATCACAGATCGGTTCCCACAGGTGGGTGGTGGAGGTAAGTGTTGTGGCGGGTGGTGGAGTTAAGTGTTGTGTGGCGGGTGGTGGAGGTAAGTGTTGTGTGGTGGGTGGTGGATGTAAGTGTTATGGAGCAGGTAGGATGGAGTAAAGGGTTAAAATAGGATGGGGAAGGATGATGCTTAATTTTTCTTATGTAGTTGACCTCAGAGGTAATGTCACAAGCTTCATCCCAAGTCCCTTAACCGTCCTTCTCTCTCCATTTTTTGTACACTGCTGTAATTCTCTATTCTTTTATCATATCGTTCTGGATAAATACTTGTTTGTAATCCTATCTCTTGGTAAATATTATCTACACCAGTCGATTTTTTCCTTCCTGGACTGGCCTAGTCGAAAAAACTATTATTTCTATATCTCCTTTTATCTACATCCCACAACTCTATCGGTGTGGGATTCTGGTTAAGTTTATTTATTATTTTACTTCTAGTGATTGGACTGTATATTTAATTATGTAGTAATGATTTAAAAAGTCTGTATTACATTGGTATTTAAATATTACACATAATACCCACAGTTGCTGCGGGAGGGGGGCGTTACAGTGTTAAGTTAATAGATTCTGATCCTACAATATATCGTGTAATCTGTTAAAATTATGTGTTGATTTACTACTCTGAATTAGACCCTAAAGTCACCTGACTGTAGACAAATATTTAATCACACTATACAAAGACAGTACGAAAATACGACCACAGGCCTACTGCTAGAGGAATGAATTGTTATTAAATTAATTAATTGATTGAAATTAATTAGCTATAGGATCTGAGTTATGTGAGTAATACAGCGTTCCTAGGTGGCGAGATGACTCCCTGGGTGTAGTGCGACGTGTGTCCGTAGGTGTAGTGCGACGTGTGTCTCTCGGTGTAGTGAGGCGTGTGTCCCTAGGTGTAGTGAGGCGTGTGTCCCTGGGTGTAGTGAGACGTGTGTCACTAGGTGTAGTGAGGCGTGTATCCCTAGGTGTAGTGAGGCGTGTGTCCCTAGGTGTTGTGAGACGTGTGCCACTAGGTGTAGTGAGATGTGCATCCCTAGGTGTAATGAGACGTGTGTCCCTAGGTGTAGTAAGACGTGTGTCACTAGGTGTAGTGAGATGTGCATCCTTAGGTGTAATGAGACGTGTGTCCCTAGGTGTAGTAAGACGTGTGTCACTAGGTGTAGTGAGATATGCGTCCCTAGGTGTTATCAGACGTGTGTCCCCTAGGTGTTGTGAGACGTGTGTCCCTAGGTGTAGTGAGACGTGTGTCCCTAGGTGTTGTGAGACGTGTGTCCCTAGGTGTAATGAGACGTGTGTCCCTAGGTGTAGTGAGACGTGTGTCCCTAGGTGTTGTGAGACGTGTGTCCCTAGGTGTAGTGAGACGTGTGTACCTAGGTGTTGTGAGACGTGTGTCCCTAGGTGTTGTGAGACGTGTGTCCCTTGGTGTAGTGAGACGTGTGTCCCTAGGTGTAGTGAGACGTGTGTCCCTAGGTGTAGTGAGACGTGTGTCCCTAGGTGTAGTGAGACGTGTGTCCCTAGGTGTAGTGAGACGTGTGTCCCTAGGAGTAGTGAGACGTGTGTGTCTAGGTGTAGTGAGAAATGTGTCTCAACTTAAAGACAAATCGTGGACTTTATGGTTAATTTATCTTCTGCTGGGTGTTACCCTGTATACATAATTTTGGAGTGTTGATTCATTAGTAATATCAACCAGAAACTATAAATTAACAATATTCAATTAGTTTAGTTAGTGAGAAACTCTACTGTTGTTAATTGAAATATGTGACCTTATCTGTCCAGAAGATTTCCAGATAACAATCAGAAAACACGTGAGCAGACAACCACTGTGGGCCGGACAACATGTGGGGGCCTAGTGGATACTGCGTCACTGCACTCTCACGTGATGAAACAAGTAGACTGGTCTCTCAGGTCGTCATTGAAGATCTGTCAAAGGTTCACATTTTATAAATTGCAACAACCTTATATTTATTGACACTGTTGGATAAATCTAAAATTATTGAATAGAGTTGTGAGACGCTCACTTGGTTTAGTTTTTATGCATGCCTCATAACCCGGCTGAATCACTTATCTTAATGAGCTCAGGAAAAAAAAGTTTATACAGTTAAATACAACCGGGACGAGGTCTCTCGTAATTGGAGGATGCAACAGTGGAGGTGGAAATAATCTGGTCCACACACACAAAGTTGCTGCAGGAGCACCCGACGAGAGCCACACTTTTCTCTTGCTTAATGGCGGATCCTCCTTCCTCTCACCCGGGGCGAGTCAAGTTGCCTCACGAGTGTGAACTTAGTTCGTTTGTGAACGAGGAGGGGAAAGTGGTAATTAATGTATAATTTTATTGGTCTCAATTTCAAGGAACAGTTTTTTAATGCTTAGAACGCGGTATTGAGAAGAATTAAGGAATTGAGACATATAATATGTGGACAGAATTCACAATGTGACTATTCTTTTTCCTGTGTGAAACTTATCATCACCTCGGTTAAACTATACTCTAATGGAGAAGGTCACTAAATGCTATCTAGATTTCAATTAAATCCAATCTAAGATAGCAATTGCAAATGAAAGCAGAGTGCAGACTGGTGATATTGTAAGTTAGACAAAATAATAGTCATCGCATAACCGTGGTAGCTGATACAATTGTCCTCCTATGAGCTTCCAAGAAACTTCTGGCATTTTCCTACTAGAAATTAATATTGTTAGTAAAATTAGTTACCTTATACAACGAATTTATCTAGTGAGACGTGTGTCCCTATGTGAAGTGAGACGTGTGTCTCTGGGTTTATTGAGCCGTGTGTCCCTAGGTGTAGGGGGACGTGTAGCCATCAATAAACCAGAGAACATTGTGTACGCACCGTGGGCGACTCCTGGGGCCAGATTCACGAAGCAGTTACGCAAGTACAAACGTGTACATCTTTCCTCAATATTTGACGGCAATCTTTCGTAACATTTCTTATACAATTTAAAGTATAAAAACGTCGCAGTCAACTGTTCTTATTGTCATAAACAGCCTCCTGGTGCTTCGGAGCACATTAACTGTTTAATAATTGTAAACAAAGGCGCCAAAGATTGAGAAAAGATGTATAAGTTCGTAACTTATTCGTAAATCTGGCCCCATAATGGCCACGCTTAGGGCACGTCTGCTAATGAAAACTCCTGCCTGCGAATATATTATTAATATTGAAACTTATCAATTGGATTATTATTCATTAATATTAAACAAGCAAGAACTCTGAGGTAGTTTGGGTTCTTACTTGGGATTGTGAGTTTATCCTGCAGCCTAACCGTCTCATTCCCAGGATTTTATTACCGCTAGTGGCCAAAAACAAATAATTTCATGAGGTACTTAACGAAACTGTAAGACAAAGAGACAGTAACGCTGCCTGTAAGTAAGCTCTTTGACTGTACGACAGCTTAATCAAGCATTTGTGATTGTCGATATATGGGAACCACAGCGGAGGTTCTGCTGCAACCCGCGAGTCCAAACAATATGGCCGCCTCCTCCTTCCTCAATTCACGCTTTCATTCGTGTGAGAATCAATAGTTATTAAATCGGGAGTAGGGCCTTTAAATTCTATTTATTACCTAGTTCGAATTAAAAAGATAAATTTGGTTGATATGTAAGGTATTCAATTTAATCACAGCATCTTAGCTCTTTATGAGATGTAAGAGAATTAGTTTAGTCACTCAACTGTCTCGCATCAGAATAATAAGGTTCTGATGGAGTTATGGTGGCAGACGTTAGTAGGAAAAATCTGGCAGCATTGCATATTTTAGTTAGAGTTATTTTTTTAGAACAGAAGACCTCATAGTTACTTATTACTAGATAAATGTATTATTCAGTTATTTATGCTCATAGGTTAGAAATATTTCCCACACTCGGGGTGCCTTTCACAGCGTTTCTGACACCTCACTTTCCTCTCCTCTTTTTCACCACATTCCTGTTCCCTGATCCCTACCATACTGTTCCTTTATATTGGTTTGTGCTCCCTGCTGTTTCCTGTCTAACTGATTCCTCCAACACTCCTTCCCGTAATCCTTTCCCGGCTTCATGCAGTTCAGCGTTCAAATCCTCGACCGTCCAAGTGGTAGGGCACCATTCCTTTTCCCTGTCCCATCCCAAATCCTTATCCTAATATCCCTCCTTAGATCGTGAAGTAATTATCAATAAAGCCAAAACCATTAAGACAACAATATACTTAAAGTACCCAATGAAACCAATTGGTCACGTGAATTGATATCCAGAAAGTCGCAGAACAAGAGTTGAAACGACTGACGTGTATACATGGATGAAAAGTGTCATATCCTGGACACATATGACTGACGTATATACATGAATGAAGTTGACCAGACCACATACAAGAAGGTGAAGGGACGACGACGTTTCGGTCCGTCCTGGACCATTCTCAAGTCGATTGTGACTTGAGAATGGTCCAGGACGGACCGAAACGTCGTCGTCCCTTCACCGTCTAGTGTGTGGTCTGGTCAACATTCTTCAGCCACGTTATTGTGACTCATCGCCTGTACATGGATGAAAAGTGGTATATCATTGGAGATATGACTAACATATCTATATGTATGAATAGTGTTTAACAAGTGTAGATATGACGGACGTTCATCCATGATTGACAGATGGTACAACAAGGGGAGATGTGACAGACACACACACACTCTCGTCTCTTGAGTTTATGAAAGACATACACTCAGGGATATAATCAAGTTAGGGAAACTTTCCATTCAAGGCATAACTCGCAAAAACGGACTTAAATAAATTGAAGATCAAAATACTATAAGGAAACCATTTGTCATGCAGGCTAAGATAAAAAGGGACATGAGTGTACACAATCAGCTAGGACCTCGCTCGCATGGGTCAGTAGGCCTACTCGCCTATACATTCGTATGGGCGAGTAGGCCTAACTTGAACATAGATAAATTCGTCGGACCTTCCTGGAGGGGTTTCAGTCCATCCTGGACCAACATCACGTCCAGCACAGTCTTTTGAACACTTATAAAATAAAAAAAAATGTTTTCATCCTTCTTGGGCCATTAAAAAGTAGACTAATCGAGATCAAGCATTTCTTGATCGTTAGATCTGCAATGATGGCAATACAAAGAAATGTTTCACCCGTGTCCAGTTGACGACAGCAAGATATATATGTTTACGCGAATTATGTAAGGAACTTTCTGCTCCTCCCACAGAGTGTAAGCTGAAGAAAAAGTGCCAGAAGCTTGGAGGTTCCTGCAGGAGGCGGTGTTCGGCGGGCGACACCACGGTGAAGAACGGCTGTAGAGGACGCAAGTGCAAGTGTTGTGTGACGAAAGGTAAGTGCAAGGTGGTGTTGTGGGCGGTAAGTGCAAGTTTTGTGTGGTGGACGCAAGTGCAAGTGTTTTGTGACGAAAGGTAAGTGCAAGGTGGTGTGGTGGGTGGTAAGTGCAGGTGATGTGTGGTGGACAGTAAGTAATTATCAAAAGAAGGCACCAAACTGGGAATGCTACGTAGCACCATCAAATGTGCGGAATAATCAAAGGTCGCTAAATATCACCAAGGATGCCAATATGAGAACAGAAATGCATAAGACGAACGATATCAAAAGTATACGAATCACCAAGAATTCTATCGAGGGACAAGCGCCCACGGAGCCGATCGGCCGAGCGGACAGCACGCGGGACTTGTGATCCTGTGGTCCTGGGTTCGATCCCAGGCGCCGGCGAGAAATAATGGGCAGAGTTTCTTTCACCCTATGCCCCTGTTACCTAGCAGTAAAATAGGTACCTGGGTGTTAGTCAGCTGTCACGGGCTGCTTCCTGGGGGTGGAGGCCTGGTCGAGGACCGGGCCGCGGGGACACTAAAAGCCCCGAAATCATCTCAAGATAACCTCAAGATAACACGAGGGACGGTCGGAAAGCAAGACACACGCTCAACATGGAAGTCAGAACATTCAACAAGGATATGCACGACCGGAAAAGGGACAATGCAATTTGGATAATAAGGAGCAGGGCGACGCTCCATTAAGTGACTGTGAGTTAAGCATGTATGGCCAATATGCAACCTCGCCAAAGCCGTTTCCCACCGCCGGTTACGGTGGTAGGAGGAAGGCCACGGGGACATACTACTCTTAAGAGTACGCAGTTTTTTGCCAGCAACAGAAGACTAACAACTCTGCCAACGGGCAAGGATGAAAAATGAACAACTGGGTAAAAGTCGAAATAAGAAATGCCTCTACGGGAGATGGGACAAGAGCGGATAGCTTCCTTAGTGGCAGCGCCCGCATGCTCATTTAAAGAGACACCAATATGGCTGGGAACCCAGCAAAACTACTGACTTAAATTTACTGGAGATAAGAAACAGCCAATGTTGAATCTCGACGAACACCGAATGGACTGGATTAAAGGACTCCAGAGCCATGAGGGCACTGCGAGAGTCAACTTCAACCACAAAGGAGGATTGACAGCGAGAAAGCAGGAGACGAAGAGCATAGAGAAAAGTATAAAGTTCTGCCGTGAATATGCTAGTCTCCGGAGGTAGGGGACACATATAAGTGTGGTCAACAAAAACAACAGAGTAGCCTATACCGTCTGCAGACTTAGACCCATCGGTGAAGATGGAAATGGAGAGGGAGTGTGAGAAAAGTGTTCAAGGAAAAGGCGTTTCAAAACCGTAGGAGGGGTAAAAGCTATAGTGATGCAGGTCAGGGATGTATAAAATTTAGGAAGTGGGACTCTCCACAGGGACAAGGACGGAACAACATGAGGAGAAATATTGGTAATACGAACCGAAAGAGAATCTTGCAGGCGAGACAATCAGACAGAAAGAGGAAGGTGGTGAAGGGGAGCAGTAACTACAGGAAGGGTAAAAGTCAATGCACGACAGAGGTGAGAGTGAGGGTGTTGGAAGGACCGCGCAAAGTAGCGAAGACAGTAGCGATCTCGGCGGTCTTGGAGAGATAGGAAGCCACTGTCAACATACAAGCTGAGGGTAGGAGTCAAACAAAAGGCACCAGAGCTTAGGCGCAACCCAGTATGGTGTATAGCATCAAGACGGCGAAGAGTAGAAGGAAAAGCAGACGAGTAAGATTGGCAACCATAATCGAGTTTAGACTGTACGAGAGAGGAATTTAAAGAGGGGAGCGTGTGCCTATCAGCTCCCCCAAGAAGTATGTGACAAAACCTAAAGGAGGTTAAAGGCCTGATAGAGCATTCAACTCGGACGTAAGAGATATGGGGTGACCAAGACAAATGAGTGTCTAAAATTAACCCCAAAAGTTTAGCGGAATCTTTGACACAAGGGGATGACCATAAAGCGACAAAGAGGGGTGAAGAAAGACCTGCTTCCGAGTAAAAGTCATAGCACAAGTCTTAATTGTAGAGAATTTCAAGCCATGATCGGGGGCCCAAGACGACACGGCATCAATCACAAGTTGAAGCCGCCGTTGAAGGAGAGGCGAATCATCACCCAGGCAGCAAAGGGTAAGATCGTCGACATAGAGAGCGGAGAAGATGCCGGAAGGAAGTGAAGAAAGAATACCATTGAGGGCAACCAGAAAAAGAGTAGTGCTTAGAACACTGCCCTGGGGTACACCTTCATACTGCCGAGAAGAGGCAGGGAGAGCGGCACCAAGCCTCACTCTAAAGGAACGACGAGAGAGAAAGCTTTGGAGGAAGAGAGAGAGAGAGAGAGATTACCACGAAGGCCAAAAGAATGAAGTTGGGACAGAATATGATATTTACAGGCGGTGTCGTAAGCTTTTTCCGGATTAAAAAGGACAGCACCAACGGAGGTCTTCGCAGCAAAAGCAGTACGAATATAAACCTCCAAGTTCACCAGCACAATCTGTTGTGATGCGGCACTTACGAAAACCAAATTGAGAAGGGGGGGAGGTGGTGATCGTTGGTGGACGGTAAGTACAAGTGTTGTGTGGTGGACGGTAAGTACCAGTGTTGTGTGGTGGACAGTAAGTGCAATTGTTGTGTGGTGGACGGTAAGTGCAAGTGTTGTGTGGTGGACAGTAAGTGCAAGTGTTGTGTGGTGGACAGTAAGTGCAAGTGTTGTGTGGTGGATGGTAAGTACAAGTGTTGTGTGGTGGATGGTAAGTACCAGTGTTGTGTGGTGGACGGTAAGTGCAAGTGTTGTGTGGTGGACAGTAAGTGCAAGTGTTGTGTGGTGGACGGTAAGTGCAAGTGTTGTGTGTGTGGTGGATGGTAAGTACAAGTGTTGTGTGTGGTGGATGGTAAGTGCAAGTGTTGTGTGGTGGACAGTAAGTGCAAGTGTTGTGTGGTGGACGGTAAGTATAAGTATTGTGTGGTAGATGCCTGAGGATCTCATCATTACAACTGTGTGTCTAGAGAGTCCTTAATGTAGTCATTGTTAGTGAAGGCAAAAACACTGGCACAGTTTAGCTAAGATGCCCACTTCGATATGACGAATGATATCACATCTGTGATATCATTCCTCTAGCTTGGAATGGTTTGTAACTGATCGCTGCAATAAGACTGATTCTTCCGCACAAAATCCGATCAACAATTAAATGTTGCATTTAATTTAAATATTTGTTAACAATTAAATATTGGCAAACAATTATTGTATTAAGTAGTTTTACTGATGTTAAGTAACTGAGTTAGGAAATTTATCACAGACTTGATGGTAAATGCTATTTAAAACTTTTTGTTAGAGCAGAATGTTAAATTTCTCCCTTTTGTTCTCCAGTTTGAACCCTGCAATGTTTTGTAGTATTAATTATTTGATGCTTGAGTTAGTTGATGATCCTCTCATAAATATGTTGTGAAATAAACCTAATTAATAAACCTCAATAAAGAGGTTACAATCTCTAGTATTGACGTGCGAATAGTGGTTACTTACAGTTATTTGTTAATAACTGTAAGTAACCACTATTAGAGTTATTTGTTATAACCACGTGCAGTTATTTGTTAATATATAATATAGTTAAACACGGCGACAATACCCCGTAGAGTTTTGCATCCTCGAGGATTACAGAGGCTTCCACTGAATCCGAACCAGGGTTTCTCACAATGCCCCCCATGCACTCGGGCTCTGTCGTCCAGTATCTGTACCTCAGACGCCCCTCTTTCAATCCACAGAGAAATCACAATATCTCATTGATACATAAATGAGAAAATGTGACTTCTATGGATTTTCTCATTGATATGTCACGATAATGTGAATTCTCTGTGTAAGTACCAGAACTGTAGTATGATATTTATATTTGGGCAGGGATCCCATCACTAACAAAGGCCTCCTGGCTCATGCCACGGTTGTTCTGGCTCGCAGGCAACACGTATTAGGCCCAAAGACCATGTTAAGCTAACGTAGCTCAGTAAATATTTTACTACTCACTGCTTGCTTTTCCTTTTAGCCCACCATCCACCAAGGCTGGGACACTAGTGGCAGACTATATGACCCACCAGCCCACCATCCACCAAGGCTGGGACACTAGTGGCAGACTATATGACCCACCAGCCCACCATCCACCAAGGCTGGGACACTAGTGGCAGACTATATGACCCACCAGCCCACCATCCACCAAGGCTGGGACACTAGTGGCAGACTATATGACCCACCAGCCCACCATCCACCAAGGCTGGGACACTAGTGGCAGACTATATGACCCACCAGCCCACCATCCACCAAGGCTGGGACACTAGTGGCAGACTATATGACCCACCAGCCCACCATCCACCAAGGCTGGGACACTAGTGGCAGACTATATGACCCACCAGCCCACCATCCACCAAGGCTGGGACACTAGTGGCAGACTATATGACCCACCAGCCCACCATCCACCAAGGCTGGGACACTAGTGGCAGACTATATGACCCACCAGCCCACCATCCACCAAGGCTGGAACACTAGTGGCAGACTATATGACCCACCAGCCCACCATCCACCAAGGCTGGGACACTAGTGGCAGACTATATGACCCACCAGCCCACCATCCACCAAGGCTGGGACACTAGTGGCAGACTATATGACCCACCAGCCCACCATCCACCAAGGCTGGGACACTAGTGGCAGACTATATGACCCACCAGCCCACCATCCACCAAGGCTGGGACACTAGTGGCAGACTATATGACCCACCAGCCCACCATCCACCAGGGCTGGGACACTAGTGGCAGACTATATGACCCACCAGCCCACCATCCACCAAGGCTGGGACACTAGTGGCAGACTATATGACCCACCAGCCCACCATCCACCAAGGCTGGGACACTAGTGGCAGACTATATGACCCACCAGCCCACCATCCACCAAGGCTGGGACACTAGTGGCAGACTATATGACCCACCAGCCCACCATCCACCAAGGCTGGGACACTAGTGGCAGACTGTATGACCCACCAGCCCACCATCCACCAAGGCTGGGACACTAGTGGCAGACTATATGACCCACCAGCCCACCATCCACCAAGGCTGGGACACTAGTGGCAGACTGTATGACCCACCAGCCCACCATCCACCAGGGCTGGGACACTAGTGGCAGACTATATGACCCACCAGCCCACCATCCACCAAGGCTGGGACACTAGTGGCAGACTATATGACCCATCAGCCCACCATCCACCAGGGCTGGGACACTAGTGGCAGACTATATGACCCACCAGCCCACCATCCACCAGGGCTGGGACACTAGTGGCAGACTGTATGACCCATCAGCCCACCATCCACCAAGGCTGGGACACTAGTGGCAGACTATATGACCCACCAGCCCACCATCCACCAAGGCTGGGACACTAGTGGCAGACTGTATGACCCACCAGCCCACCATCCACCAAGGCTGGGACACTAGTGGCAGACTATATGACCCATCAGCCCACCATCCACCAGGGCTGGGACACTAGTGGCAGACTATATGACCCACCAGCCCACCATCCACCAGGGCTGGGACACTAGTGGCAGACTATATGACCCACCAGCCCACCATCCACCAGGGCTGGGACACTAGTGGCAGACTATATGACCCACCAGCCCACCATCCACCAGGGCTGGGACACTAGTGGCAGACTATATGACCCATCAGCCCACCATCCACCAAGGCTGGGACACTAGTGGCAGACTATATGACCCATCAGCCCACCATCCACCAAGGCTGGGACACTAGTGGCAGACTATATGACCCATCAGCCCACCATCCACCAAGGCTGGGACACTAGTGGCAGACTATATGACCCATCAGCCCACCATCCACCAAGGCTGGGACACTAGTGGCAGACTATATGACCCACCAGCCCACCAAGGCTGGGACACTAGTGGCAGACTATATGACCCACCAGCCCACCATCCACCAAGGCTGGGACACTAGTGGCAGACTATATGACCCACCAGCCCACCATCCACCAGGGCTGGGACACTAGTGGCAGACTGTATGACCCATCAGCCCACCATCCACCAAGGCTGGGACACTAGTGGCAGACTATATGACCCACCAGCCCACCATCCACCAAGGCTGGGACACTAGTGGCAGACTGTATGACCCACCAGCCCACCATCCACCAAGGCTGGGACACTAGTGGCAGACTATATGACCCATCAGCCCACCATCCACCAGGGCTGGGACACTAGTGGCAGACTATATGACCCACCAGCCCACCATCCACCAAGGCTGGAACACTAGTGGCAGACTATATGACCCACCAGCCCACCATCCACCAAGGCTGGAACACTAGTGGCAGACTATATGACCCACCAGCCCACCATCCACCAAGGCTGGGACACTAGTGGCAGACTATATGACCCACCAGCCCACCATCCACCAAGGCTGGGACACTAGTGGCAGACTATATGACCCACCAGCCCACCATCCACCAAGGCTGGGACACTAGTGGCAGACTATATGACCCACCAGCCCACCATCCACCAAGGCTGGGACACTAGTGGCAGACTATATGACCCACCAGCCCACCATCCACCAAGGCTGGGACACTAGTGGCAGACTATATGACCCACCAGCCCACCATCCACCAAGGCTGGGACACTAGTGGCAGACTATATGACCCACCAGCCACCATCCACCAGGGCTGGGACACTAGTGGCAGACTATATGACCCACCAGCCCACCATCCACCAAGGCTGGGACACTAGTGGCAGACTGTATGACCCACCAGCCCACCATCCACCAAGGCTGGGACACTAGTGGCAGACTATATGACCCACCAGCCCACCATCCACCAAGGCTGGGACACTAGTGGCAGACTATATGACCCACCAACCCACCATCCACCAGGGCTGGGACACTAGTGGCAGACTATATGACCCATCAGCCCACCATCCACCAAGGCTGGGACACTAATGGCAGACTATATGACCCACCAGCCCACCATCCACCAAGGCAGGGACACTAGTGGCAGACTATATGACCCACCAGCCCACCATCCACCAAGGCTGGGACACTAGTGGCAGACTATATGACCCACCAGCCCACCATCCTCCAAGGCTGGGACACTAGTGGCAGACTATATGACCCACCAGCCCACCATCCACCAAGGCTGGGACACTAGTGGTAGACTATGACCCACCAGCCCACCATCCACCAAGGCTGGGACTCTATCTTGAGGGTATCTTGAGAAAATTTCGGGGCTTAGCGTCCCCACGGCCCGGTCCTCGATCTTACATTCATTGTTTAATAATTAAGAGACAGTACTTCAGGAACACACACATAAAACACTCAAGTTGCTCGGCACGAGACACATGTAGGTGTGTAGTGGAGTTAGGTAATAATATGTGTCAATAAATTGTGTACATGTAAATGTATGTTTATGTACATATAAATTAGAGCGTAATCAGGTCAAATTATTTTTCATCTCTCAATACATTCACTAATTTATGATTATATTTGATCATGTATAAGTATTTAAAACGACGATCAACAACATCATTAATATATATCCTTATTTACCTAGGAACAACGGTTTCACCAACAACAACCACAGGACTACCACCATCATCAACAACAACAGGACCACCACCATCACCAACAACCTCAGGACCACCACCACCATCACCAACAACAACAGGACCACCACCATCACCAACAACAACAGGACCACCACCATCACCAACAACCTCAGGACCACCACCATCACCAACAACAACTTCAGGACCACCACCATCCCCAACAACAACAGGACCACCACCATCACCAACAACCTCAGGACCACCACCATCACCAACAACAACTTCAGGACCACCACCATCCCCAACAACCTCAGGACCACCACCAACAACAACTTCAGGACCACCACCATCCCCAACAACCTCAGGACCACCACCATCACCAACAACCTCAGGGCCACCACCATCACCGACAACCTCAGGACCACCACCATCATCACCAACAACCTCAGGGCCACCACCATCACCGACAACCTCAGGGCCACCACCATCATCACCAACAACCTCAGGGCCACCACCATCACCAACAACCTCAGGGCCACCACCATCACCGACAACCTCAGGGCCACCACCATCACCGACAACCTCAAGACCACCACCATCATCACCAACAACCTCAGGACCACCACCATCACCAACAACCACAGGACCACCACCATCACCAACAACCTCAGGACCACCACCATCACCAACAACCACAGGACCACCACCATCACCAACAACCTCAGGACCACCATCATCACCAACAACCTCAGGACCACCACCATCACCAACAACCACAGGACCACCACCATCACCAACAACCTCAGGACCACCACCATCACCAACAACCACAGGACCACCACCATCACCAACAACCTCAGGACCACCACCATCACCAACAACCTCAGGACCACCACCATCACCAACAACCTCAGGACCACCACCATCACCAACAACCACAGGACCACCACCATCATCAACAACCTCAGAACCACCACCATCACCAACAACCACAGGACCACCACCATCACCAACAACCACAGAATCACCACCATCACCAACAACCACAGGACCACCACCATCACCAACAACCTCAGGACCACCACCATCACCAACAACCTCAGGACCACCACCATCACCAACAACCACAGAACCACCACCATCACCAACAACCACAGGACCACCACCATCACCAACAACCTCAAGACCACCACCATCACCAACAACCTCAGGACCACCACCATCACCAACAACCTCAGGACCACCACCATCACCAACAACCTCAGGACCACCACCATCACCAACAACCACAGGACCACCACCATCACCAACAACCACAGGACCACCACCATCACCAACAACCTCAGGACCACCACCATCACCAACAACCTCAGGACCACCACCATCACCAACAACCTCAGGACCATCACCACCATCACCAACAACCTCAGGACCACCACCATCACCAACAACCTCAGGACCACCACCATCACCAACAACCTCAGGACCACCACCATCACCAACAACCTCAGGACCACCACCATCACCAACAACCTCAGGACCACCACCATCACCAACAACCACAGGACCACCACCATCACCAACAACCACAGGACCACCACCATCACCAACAACCACAGGACCACCACCATCACCAACAACCTCAGGACCACCACCATCACCAACAACCTCAGGACCACCACCATCACCAACAACCACAGGACCACCACCATCACCAACAACCTCAGGACCACCACCATCACCAACAACCTCAGGACCACCACCATCACCAACAACCTCAGGACCACCACCATCACCAACAACCACAGGACCACCACCATCACCAACAACCACAGGACCACCACCATCACCAACAACCTCAGGACCACCACCATCACCAACAACCTCAGGACCACCACCATCACCAACAACCTCAGGACCATCACCACCATCACCAACAACCACAGGACCACCACCACCATCACCAACAACCTCAGGACCACCACCATCACCAACAACCTCAGGACCACCACCATCACCAACAACCTCAGGACCACCACCATCACCAACAACCTCAGGACCACCACCATCACCAACAACCTCAGGACCATCACCACCATCACCAACAACCACAGGACCACCACCATCACCAACAACCTCAGAACCACCACCATCACCAACAACCACAGAACCACCACCATCACCAACAACCTCAGGACCACCACCATCACCAATAACCACAGAACCACCACCATCACCAACAACCTCAGGACCATCACCACCATCACCAACAACCACAGGACCACCACCATCACCAACAACCACAGAACCACCACCATCACCAACAACCTCAGGACCACCACCATCACCAATAACCACAGAACCACCACCATCACCAACAACCTCAGGACCATCACCACCATCACCAACAACCACAGGACCACCACCATCACCAACAACCTCAGAACCACCACCATCACCAACAACCTCTGGATCACCACCATCACCAATAACCACAGGACCACCACCATCACCAACAACCACAGAACCACCACCATCACCAACAACCTCAGAACCACCACCATCACCAACAACCTCAGAACCACCACCATCACCAACAACCACAGAATCACCACCATCACCAACAACAACATCGGCGCTGACTACTATATCTATCAACACAATATCTACAACTTCCATTTTCACAACAAAGACAACATTCACAGTTGAAACAAAAACATTTACAACCACCAATTTCACATCAACGGCATCTACAACCACATTCACAAGAACAACTTCTACTACTGCCACTGAAATATCAACTACCTCCTCGACCATAATGACACTAACTACCACTGTAACTCCAGCTTCCACAACAACAGTTTCCATTACTTCAACACCAACTACTGAAACAACATATAACACCACAACTACAACATTTGAAACAACCAGCACTACTTCTAAATCAATACCAGTTACTACAGCAACTACTTCCCATCCCGAGACTACATCCATCACCACCACCACAGCTACAAGGACCACCACCATCACTGCATCGACCACCACCACCATCACCACCATAACTACCACTTCGACCACTAGTACCACTTTGACGCCCATAACAACTAGTACTACTTCAACTAAAACCACAACCACCAGTACTACATCGACAACCACAACCACCAGTAATACATCGACAACCACAACCACCAGTACTACATCGACAACCACAACCACCAGTACTACATCGACAACTAGAACCACCAGTACTACATCGACAACCACAACCACCAGTATTACATCCACAACCACAACCACCAGTAATACATCGACAACCACAACCACCAGTATTACATCGACAACCACAACCACCAGTAATACAACGACAACCACAACCACCAGTACTACATCGACAATAACAAACACTAGTACCACATCGACAAGCACAACCAGTAGTACCACATCAACAAAATCAACCACAACCAGTAGTACCACATCGACAACCACAACCACCAGTAATACATCGACAACCACAACCACCAGTACTACATCGACAACCACAACCAGTAGTACCACATCGACAACCACAACCACCAGTACTACAACGACAACCACAACCACCAGTACTACATCGACAAGCACAACCAGTAATACCACATCAACAAAATCAACCACAACCAGTGTTACAATATCGACATCAACAACAACGACAACCAGTAGTACTACATCCAGTAAAGCAACAACAACAAGAAGTAGTACCATATCAACAATTACAACCAGTAGTTCAACATCGGCAACCACAATCACTATTACTACAGCATCCACAATCACAAGTACAACATTGACAACCACAACTACCAGTACAACATCAATAACCACAACCACCGGTACAACATCAACAACAACAACCCCCATTATAACATCAACAACCACAACCACCAGTACTACATCAAAAACTACAACCTCCAGTACTGCATCAACAACCACAACCACCAGTACAACATCAACAACCACAACCACCAGTACAACATCAACAGTCACAACCACCAGTACAACATCAACAACCTCAACCTCCAGTAGAATATCAATAACCACAATCAATCGTACAACACTGACAACCACAACCTCTTCACCAACAACCACAACCACCAGTACTACATCAACAACCACAATCAACAGTGCTATATCAACATCGACAACCACCAGAACAACATCGACAACCACAACTACTCCACCAACAACCACAACTACTCCACCAATAACCACAACTACCAGTACTACATTAACAACCACATCCACCAGTACAGCACCGACAACCACAACCACTAGTACAACGTCGACTGCCAAAACCACCAGTGCAACATCAACAACCACAACCACTAGTTTAACATCAGCAACCACAACCACTAGTACTATTTCGACAACCACAACCACCAGTACAACATCGCCAACCACAACAACTACACCAACAACCACAGCAACCAGAACTACATCAACAACCACAATCACTAGTGCTACATTGACAACCACTACACTAACACCCACAACCACTAGTACTACATCGACAATAACTACCGCCAGTACTACATCGACAACCACAACCACTACAATAACAACCACAACCACTAGTACTACATGGACCACTTCCACCACCAGCATTACAACAACCACTACCACCACCAGAAGAACATCGACCACTACAACAACAAGCTCAATAACTACCACTACATCTACGGGTACTACATCGGCATTCAGAACCACAAGTACTACATCGACAACCACAACCACCAGAACAACATCGACAACCACAACCAATCGTACAACACTGACAACCACAACTACTACACCAATAAGCAAAACCACCAGCCATACATCAACAACCGCAATTACCAGTGCAACATCATCACCCACAACCACCAGCACAGCATCAACAACCACAACCTCCAGTACAACATCGACAATCACAATCACTAGTACTACATTGACAACCACAACCACCAGTACTGCATCAACAACCACAACAACCAGCACAACATCAACAACCACAACCACCAGTTCAAAATCAACAACCACCAGTACCACATCAACAACCACAACCACCAGTATTACATCAGCAACCACACCCACTAGTACAACATCAACAACCACAACCACCTGTATAACATCGGCAACCACAACCACCAGTACAACATCAACAACCACAACCACCAGTACAACATCAACAACCACAACCACCAGCACAACGCAAACTATCACCAATGTAACAACAACGCTAGCTACCACCACTGTCACGCCAACGGTAACTACCACAACTATCACCACAACGCCAACTACCACCAAAATGCTAACAACCCCCACTGTCACTACAACGACAACTACCACAACTGTCACCACCACGCCAACTACCACCACTTTCACCACAACGCCAACTACCACCACTGTCACCCCGACGCCAACTACCACCACTGTCTCCCTGACGCCAACTACGACCACTATTACCACAACGCCAACTACCACTACTGTCACCACAACGCCAACAACCACTATTGTCATCACAACGCCAACTACCACAACTGTCACCACATCGCACACTACCAGAACTGTCATCACAACGCCAACTACCAACACTGTCACCGCCAAGTCAAATACCATCGCTGTCACCACAATGCCAACTACAACCACAACGCGAAATACTACCACAATAATAACTACCACCACTGTCACCACAACGCCACCTACCACCACTGTCACCACAACGCCAACTACCACCACTGTCATTACAACGCCAACTACCAAACCTGTCACTACAACGCCCACTACAACAACTGTCACCACAACGCCAACTACCACCACTGTCACTATAACGCCAACTGCCACCACAGTCATTACAACGCCAAGTACCACCACTGTCACTACAACGCCAACTACCACAACTGTCACGACAAAGGCAACAACCACCACTGTCACCACAACGCCCACTACCACCACTTTGACTACAATGCCAACTACCACAACAGTCACTACAACGACAACTACCACGACAGTCACAACAACGCTAACTACCACCACTGTCACCAAAACGCCAGCTACCACCACTGTCACCACATCGCAAACTACCACCACAGTCACCACAACGTCAACTACCACAACTGTCACCACAACGCCAACTACCACCACTGTCACACCATCGCAAACTACCACCACTGTCACCACAACGCCAACTACCACCACTGTCACTACAACGCCAACTACCACCACTTTCACTACAACGCCAACTACCACAACTGTTACTACAACGCCAACTAGCACTACTGTCAATACAACGCCAACTATCACCACTGTCACTACAACGCCAACTACCACCAATGTCACAACAATACCAACTACCACTACTGCCACCACAACGCCAACTACCACCACTGTCATCACAACGCAAACTACCACCACAATGCTAACTACTAGCACACCGCAAACTACCACTAACATGTCTAGTATCACCACAACGCCACCTACCACCACTGTCATTACAACGCCAATTACCAAACCTGTCACTACAATGCCAACTACAACAACTGTCACCACAACGCCAACAACCACCACTGTCACCATAACGCCAACTGCCACCACAGTCATTACAACGCCAACTACCACAACTGTCACGACAACGGCAACAACCACTACTGTCAACACAACGCCAACTACCAGCACAGTTACTACAACGCCAACTACCACCACTTTCACTACAACGTCAACTACCACAACTATCACTACAACGACAACTACCACGACAGTAACTACAACGCTAACTACCACCACCTTCACTACAACGCCAACTACCACAACTGTCACTACAACGCCAACTACCACGACTGCCACTACAACGCCAACTACCACTACTGTCAATACAACGCCAACTATCACCACTGTCACTACAACGCCAACTACCACCAATGTCACAACAATACCAACTACCACTACTGCCACCACAACGCCAACAACCACCACTGTCATCACAACGCAAACTACCACCACAATGCTAACTACTAGCACACAGCCAACTACCACCACTGTCATCACAACGCAAACTATCACCACAATGCTAACTACTAGCACACAGCCAACTACCACTAACTCGTCTAGTATCATCATGACGCCAACTACCACAACTGTCACTACAACGACAACTACCACGACAGTAACTACAACGCTAACTACCACCACTGTCACCAAAACGCCAGCTACCACCACAGTCACCACATCGCAAACTACCACCACAGTCACCACAACGCCAACTACCACAACTGTCACCACAACGCCAACTACCACCACTGTCACCACATCGAAAACTACCACCACTGTCACCACAACGCCAGCTACCACCACTGTCACCACAACGCCAACTACCACCACTGTCACTACAACGCCAACTACCACCACTTTCACTACAACGCCAACTACCACAACTGTCACTACAACGCCAACTACCACGACTGTCACTACAACGCCAACTACCCCTACTGTCAATACAATGCCAACTCAAACCAATGTCACTACAACGCCAACTACCACCAATGTCACAACAATACCAACTACCACTACTGCCACCACAACGCCAACTACCACCACTGTCATCACAACGCAAACTACCACCACAATGCTAACTACTAGCACACCGCCAACTACCACTAACACGTCTAGTATCACCATGACGCCAACTACCACCAATATCACCACAACGTCAACTACCACCACTGTAACCCCAACGCTCGCTACCACCACTGTCACCACAACGCCAACTACCACAACTGTCACTACAACGCCAACTACCACAACTGTCACTACAACGACAACTACCACGACAGTCACTACAACGCTAACTACCACCACTGTCACCAAAACGCCAGCTACCACCACTGTCACCACATCGCAAACTACCACCACAGTCACCACAACGCCAACTACCACAACTGTCACCACAACGCCAACTACCACAACTGTCACAACAACGCCAAATACCAACAATGTCACCACAATGCCAACTATCTCTACTGTCTCGACAACGCCAACTACCACCATTCTCATCACAACGCCAACTACCACCATTCTCATCACAACGCCAACTACCACCATTCTCATCACAACGCCAACTACCACCACTGTCACAACAACGTCAACTACCACAACTGTCACCACAACGCCAACTACCACCACTGTCACCACAACGCCAACTACCACCACTGTCACCACAACGCCAACTTCTAATACTGTCACCATATCGCAAACTACCACGACTGTCACCACAACGTTAACTACCACCACTGTCAGCACAACGCCAACTACCACCACTGTCACTACAAAGCCAACTACCACAACTGTCACTACAACGCCAACAACCACAACTGTTACAACAACGCCAACTACCTACACTGTCACCATAACGCCAACTACCACCACTGTCACTACAACGCCAATTACCACCACTGTCATTGCAACGCCAACTACCACAACAGTCTCTACAATTTCAACTACCACAACTGTCAACACAACGGAAACTACCACCATTGTCACTACAACGCCAACTACCACCACTGTCACCACAACGCCAACTACCATAACTGTTACTACAAAACCAACTACCACCACTGTCACCACAACGCCAACTACCACCAAAACACTAACTACAACCACAACTCCAGTTTCCACTACAACGTCTAGTATCACCATGACGCCCACTACCACCACTCTCACCACAACGCCAACTACCACCACTGTCACTATAACGCCAACAATCACGACTGTCACCACAACGCCAAATACCACGACTCTCACCACAACGCCATCTACCACCAGTGTCATCACAACGCCAACTACCACCACTGTCACCACAACGCCAACTACCACGACTGTCAACACAACGACAACTACCACCACTGTCACAACAACGCCAAATACCACCACAAAATCAACTACCACCACTGTCACCACAACGCCAACTACCACCACTGTCACAACAACGCCAAATACCACCACAAAATCAACTACCACCACTGTCACCACATCGCAAACTACCACGACTGTCACCATAACGCCAACTATCACCACTGTCACAACAACGCCAATTACCACCACTGTCACCACAACGCCAACTACCACCACTGTCACTACAACGACAACTACTACCACTGTCACTACAATGCCAACAACCACCACTGTTACCAAAACGCAAACTACCACCACTGTCACCACAACGCCAACTACCTCAACTGTAACTACAACGTCAACTATCACCACTGTCACTACAACGCCAACTACCACCATTGTCTCAACAATGCCAACTACCACAACTGTCACCACAACGCCAACTACCCCCACTGTCACCACAATGCCAACTACCACCAATGCCACAACAATACCAACTACCACTACTGCCACCACAACGGCAACTACCACTTCTGTCATACCAACGCAAACTACCACCACAATGCTAACTACTACCACAACGCTAACTACCACTAACTCGTCTAGTATCACCATGACGCCAACTACCACCACTGTCACCACATCGCAAACTACCACTACTGTTACAATAACGCCAACTACCACCACTGTCACCACAACGCCAACTACCTCTACTATCACCACAACGCACACAATCACCACTGTTAACACAACGCAAACTACCACCACTGTCACCACAAAGTCAATTACCACCACTTTCACCACATCGCAAACTACCACCACTGTCACCATAACGCCACCTACCACCACTGTCACCACAACGCCAACTACCACCACTGTCACCACAACGCCAAATACCGCTACTTTAACCACAACGACAACTACCACCACTGTCACCTCAACGCCAACAACAACTACTGTCACCACAACGTCAACTACCACCACTGTCACTACAACAGCAACTACTACCACTGTCACTCCAACGCCAACTACCCCCACTGTCACCACAATGCCAACTACCTCCACTGTCACTACAACAGCAACTACTACCACTGTCACTACAACGCCAACTACCCCCACTGTCACCACAATGCCAACTACCTCCACTGTCACCACAACGCCAACTACCACAACTGTCACTACAACGCCAACGACCACCACTGTAACTACAACGCCATCTACCAACACTGTCACCACAACGCCAACTACCAACACTGTCACCACAACGCCAACTACCAAGACTGTCACCACAATGCCAACTACCTCCACTGTCACTACAACGCCAACTACCGCCACTGTCACTACAACGCCAACTACCACCACTGTCACCACAACGCCAACTATCACTACTGTCACTACAACGCCAACTACCACAACTGTCACTACAACGCCAACTACCACAACTGTCACCACAACGCCAGCTACCACCACTGTCACCACAACTTCAACTTCTACCAGAAAGCTATTTACCACCATTGTCACCACAACTCCAACTACCACCACTATCACAACCAACCCAACTACCACAACCATCACCACAACGCCAACTACCACAGAAAGGCCAACTACCACCACTGTCAACACAACGACGACTACCACAACTGTCGCCACCACGCCAACTACCACAATTGTCACCACAACGCCAACTACCACCAGTGTCACCACAACGCCAACTACCACCAATGTAACCCCGACGCTCGCTACCACAACTGTTACCCCGACGTCAACTACAACCACTATTACCCTAACGCCAACTACCACAACTGTCACCACAACGCCAACTACCACCACTGTCACCACAACGAAAACTACAACCACTGTCACCACATCGCAAACTACCACGACTGTCACCACAACGTTAACTACCAACCCTGTCAGCACAACGCCAACTACCACCACTGTCACTACAACGCCAACTACCACAACTGTTACAACAACGCCAACTACCAACACTGTCATAATAACGCCAACTACCACCACTGTCACTACAACGCCAATTACCACCACTGTCATTACAACGCCAACTACCACCACTGTCACCACAACGCCAACTACCACAACTGTCTCTACAATTTCAACTACCACAACTGTCAACACAACGGAAACTACCACCACTGTCACCACAACGCCACCTACCACCACTGTCACCACAACGCCAACTACCATAACTGTTACTACAAAACCAACTACCACCACTATCACCACAACGCCAACTACCACGAAATCGCTAACTACAACCACAACGCCAGCTTCCACTACAACGTCTAATATACCCATAACGCCAACTACCACCATTCTCAACTCAACGCCAACTACTACCACTGTCACTATAACGCCAACTATCACGACTGTCATCACAACGCCAACTACCACCACTGTCACCACAACGCCAACTACCACGACTGTCAATAAAACGCCAACTACCACCACTGTCACAACAACGCCAAATACCACCACAAAATCATCTACCAATACTGTCACCAAATCGCAAACTACCACGACTGTCACCATAACGCCAACTACCACCACTGTCACAACAACGCCAATTACCACCACTGTCACCACAACGCCACCTACCACCACTGTCACTAAAATTCGAAGAACCACAACTGTCACCACAACGCCAACTACAACCACTGTCACTACAAATACAACTACCACAACTGTCACTACAACTCCAACTACCACAACTGTCACCACAACGTCAACTACCACCACTTTCAACATAACGTCAACTACCACCACTGTCACTACAACGCCAATTACCACCACTGTCACTACAACGCCAACTACCACAACTGTCACCACAACGCCAACTACCACAACTGTCCCTACAACGCCAACTACCACGACTGTCACCACAATGCCAAATACCACCACTGTCACAACAACGTCAACTACAACCACTGCCACCACATCGCAAACTGCCACGACTGTCACCACAACGTTAACTACAACCACTGTCAGCACAACGCCAACTACCACCACTGTCACTACACCGCCAACTACCACAACTGTCACTACAACGCCAACTTCCACAACTGTTACAACAACGCCAACTACCAACACTGTCACCATAACGCCAACTACCACCACTGTCACTACAACGCCAATTACCACCATTGTCAATACAACGCCAACTACCACCATTGTCACCACAACGCCAACTACCACAACTGTTTCTACAATTTCAACTACCACAACTGTCAACACAACGGAAACTACCACCACTGTCACCACAACGCCAACTACCACCACTGTCACCACAACGCCAACTACCATAACTGATAATACAAAACCAACTACCTCCACTGTCACCACAACGCCAACTACCACCACTGTCACCACAACGCCAAATACCACGAATCCATTTACTACCAGTGTCATCACAACGCCAACTACGACCACTATCACAACAACGCCAATTACCACCACTGTCACCACAACGCCAACTACCACCACTGTCACTACAACGACAACTACTACCACTGTCACTACAATGCAAACTTCCACCACTGTCACCACAACGCAAACTACCACTACTGTCACGACAACGACAACTACCTCAACTGTCACTACAACGTCAACTACCACCACTGTCACCACAACGCCAACTACCACCACTGTCACTACAATGCGAAGAACCACAACTGTCACCACAACGCCAACTACCACCACTGTCACCACAACGCCAACTACAACCACTGTCACTACAAATACAACTACCACAACTGTCACTACAACTCCAACTACCACAACTGTCACCACAACGTCAACTACCACCACTTTCACCATAACGTCAACTACCACCACTGTCACAACAACGTCAACTACCACAACTGTCACCACAACGCCAACTCCCACCACTGTCACCACAACGCCAACTACCACCACTGTCACCACAACGCCAACTACAACCACTGTCACCACATCGCAAAAAACCACGACTCTCACCACAACGTTAACTACAACCACTGTCAGCACAACGCCAATTATCACCACTGTCACTACAACGCCAACTACCACAACTGGCACTACAACGCCAACTACCACAACTGTTACAACAACGCCAACTACCAATACTGTCACCATAACGCGAACTACCACCACTGTCACTACAACGCTAATTACCACCACTGTCATTACAACGCCAACTACCACCACTGTCACCACAACGCCAACTACCACAACGGTCTCTACAATTTCAACCACCACAACGGAAACTACCACCACTATCACCACAACGCCAACTACCATAACCGTTACTACAAAACCAACTACCTCCACTGTTACCACAACGCCAACTACAACCAAATCACTAACTACAACCACAACGCCAGCTTCCACTACAACGTCTAGTATCACCAAAACGCCAACTACCACCACTCTCACCACAACGCAAACTACCACCACTTTCACTATAACGCCAACTATCACGACTGTCACCACAACGCCAAATACCACGACTATCACTACAACGCCATCTACCACCACTGCCACCACAACGCCAACTACCACGACTGTCAACACAACGGCAACTACCACCACTGTCACCACATCGCAAACTACCACGACTGTCACTATAACGCCAACTACAACCACTGTCACTACAAATACAACTTCCACAACTGTCACTACAACTCCAACTACCACAACTGTCACCACAGCGTCAACTACCACCACTTTCACCATAACGTCAACTACCATCACTGTCACCCTGACGTCAACTACCACCACCGACACCCCGACGCAATCTACCACCACTGTAACCTCGACGCCAACTACGACCACTATTACCACAACGCCAACTACCACCACTGTCACCACAACGCCAAATACCAACACTGTCACCACAATACCAACTACCTTCACTGTCACAACAACGCCAACTGCCACAATTGTCATCACAACGCAAACTACCACCACTGTCACCACAACGCAAACTACCAGAACTGTCACCACAACGTCAACTACCACCACTGTCACCGCAAAATCAACTACCATCGCTGTCACCACAACGCCAACTACCACCACAACGACAAATACCATCACAACGCCAAAAACCAACACTGTCACCACAATGCCAATTACCACCACTCTCACCACAGCGCCAACTACCACCACTCTCACCACAATGCCAACTACCACAACTGTCACCACAAGGCCATCTTCCACCACTGTCAATACAAAGCCAACTACCACAACTGTAACTACAACGCCAATTACCACCACTGCCACTACAACGCAAAGTACCACAACTGTCAACACAACGCCAACTTTCACAACTGTCCCTAGAACGCACACTACCACGACTGTCACCACAACGGCAACTACCACCACTGTCACCACAACTCCAACTACCACGACTGTCATCACAACGCCAACTACCACCACTGTCACAACAACGCTCACTACCATCACTATCACAACAATGCCAACTACCTCAACTACCAACACAACGTCTAGTACAACCACCACAACGTCCAGTACAACCACCAGTAAAACATCAACCACTTCAACTACCAGTACAACATTAACAACCACAACCACCAGTACAAGATCAACAACAACCAGTACAACATCAAAAACCACAACCACTAGCACAACATTAACAACCACAACCACCAGCACAACATCAACAACCACAACCACCAGCACAACATCAAAAACCACAACCACCAGCACAACATTAACAACCACAACCACCAGCACAACATCAACAACCTCAACCACCAGCACAACATCAACAACCACAACTAATAGTACAACAACGACAACCACCAAGACACATAATGAGTGCCATTTTATCAGCGATAGAGAAAGACATTTAGTCGCCAGTAAGGAAAGATGCACAACCAAATGTTTTCCCAAAGAGATGGCAGCCATTAAATGTGGGAACAATTTTGATACGTCCCCGTGTACACCAGGTTGTGTCTGCTGTACCAAGACACAACACAACACAACGACAACCACTATCACAACAAGCCCTGAACACACAAGAACTATCACTAGCACTACATTGATCACTACCACCACTGTCTCTACAACGCTAACTAGCAACACTGCCAGCACAACGCCACCTATCACCAATGTAACCACAACGCTTGCCACCACCATTGTCACCCTAACGATAAATACTACAACTATCACCACAACGCCAACTACCACCAAAACGCTAACTAACACTACTGTCAAAACAACGAAAACTACCACAACTGTCACCACTACGCAAACTAACACCACTTTCATCACACCGCCCACTACCAACACTGTCACCCTGACGTCAACTACCACCACCGACACCCCGACGCAATCTACCACCACTGTAACCTCGACGCCAACTACGACCACTATTACCACAACGCCAACTACCACCACTGTCACCACAACGCCAAATACCAACACTGTCACCACAATACCAACTACCTACACTGTCACAACAACGCCAACTGCCACAATTGTCATCACAACGCAAACTACCACCGCTGTCACCACAACGCAAACTACCAGAACTGTCACCACAACGTCAACTACCACCACTGTCACCGCAAAATCAACTACCATCGCTGTCACCACAACGCCAACTACCACCACAACACCAAATACCATCACAACGCCAAAAACCAACACTGTCACTACAACGCCAATTACCACCACTCTCACCACAGCGCCAACTACCACCACTCTCACCACAATGCCAACTACCACAACTGTCACCACAAGGCCATCTTCCACCACTGTCAATACAACGCCAACTACCACAACTGTCACTACAACGCCAACTACCACCACTGTCACGACAACTCCAACTACCACCACTCTCACCACAACGCCAACTACCACCACTCTCACCACAACGCCAACTACCACAGCTGTCACTACAACGCCAACTACCACCACTGTCACTACAACACCAACTACTAACACTGTCATTACAACGTCAACTACTACCACTGTCACTACAACGCCAACTATCACCACTGTCACCACAACGCCAACAAATACAACTGTCACTACAACTTCAAGAACCACAACTGTCACTACAACTTCAAGAACCACAACAGTCACCATAACGCCAAATGCCACCATTGTCACTACAACTCGAACTACCACAACTGTCACTACAACGCCAACTACCACCACAGTCACCACAACGCCAACTACCACCACTGTCACTACAACGCCAACGACCAGAACTGTCACTACAACGCCAACTACCACAACTGTCACCACAACTCTAACTACCACCAATGTCACAACAATCCCAACTACCACTACAGTCACCACAACGCCAACTACCACCAAAACACTAACTACCTCCACAACGCCAACTTCCACTACAACGTCTAGTATCAACATTACGCCAACTACCACGACTGTCACCACAACGCCAACTACCCCCACTGTCACCCTAACGCAAACTATCACGTCTGTCACCACTACGCCAACTACCACCACTGTCATCACAACGCCAACTACCACCACTGTCACAACAACCCCAACAAACACCACTGTCACAACTACGCCAACTACTACCACTTTCGCCACAACGACAACTACCACCACTGTCACTACAACGACAACTACTACCACTGTCACTACAATGCCAACTACCACGACTGTCAACACAACCCCAAGTACCATCACTGTCAACACAACTCCAACTATCACCACTGTCAACACATCGCAAACTACCACCACTGTCACCACAACGCCAACTACCACGACTATCACCACAACGCCAACAACCACCACTGTCACCACAAAGCCAACTACCACGACTATCACCACAACGCCAACAACCACCACTGTCACCACAAAGCCAACTACCACGACTGTCACCACAACGCCAACTACCACCACTGTCATCACAACGCCAACTACCACCACTGTCACAACAACGCCAACTACCACCACAAAGACAACTACCATCACTTTCACCACATCGCAAACTACCACCACTGTCACCATAACGCCTATTACCACCACTGTCACAACAACGCCAACTACTACCACTGTCACCACAACGACAACTACTACCCCTGTCACTACAACGACAACTACTACCACTGTCACAACAACGCCAACTACTACCACTGTCACTACAATGCCAACTACCACCACGGTCACCACAATGCAAACTACCACCACTTTCACCACAACGTCAACTACCTCAACTGTCACAACAATGCCAACTACCACTACTGCCACCACAACGTCCAGTACACCCAGCAGTGCAAAATCTACAACCACAACTACCAGGACAACATCAATAACCTCAACCACCAGTACATCAACAACCACAACCACCAGCACAACATCAACAACCACAACCACCAGCACAACATCAAAAACCACAACCACCAGCACAACATTAACAACCACAACCACCAGGACAACATCAATAACCTCAACCACCAGTACATCAACAACCACAACCACCAGCACAACATTAACAACCACAACCACCAGCACAACATCAACAACAACAACCACTAGTACAACAACGACAACAACCACCAGCACAACATCAACAACCACAACCACTAGTACAACATCAACAACCACCAGCACAACATCAACAACCACAACCACCAGCACAACATCAACAACAACAACCACTAGTACAACAACGACAACAACAACCACCAGCACAACATCAACAACCACAACCACTAGTACAACAACGACAACCACCAAGACACATAAAGAGTGCCATTTTATCAGCAATAGAGAAAGACATTTAGTCGCTAGTAAGAAAAGATGCACAACCAAATGTTTTCCCAAAGAGACGGCAGCAATTAAATGTGGGAACAATTTTGATACGTCCCCGTGTACACCAGGTTGTGTCTGCTGTACCAAGACACCACACAACACAACGACAACCACCATCACAACAAGCCCTGAACACACAAGAACTATCACTAGCACTACATTGATCACTACCACCACTGTCTCTACAACGCTAACTACCAACACTGCCAGCACACCGCCCACTATCACCAATGTAACCACAACGGTAACTACCACCACTCTCACCACAATGCCAACTATCACCACTGTCAACATAACGCGCACTATCACGACTGTCACCACACCGTCATCTACAACCACTGTCATTACAACACCAACTACCACCACTGTCACCACAACACCAACTATCACGACTGTCACCACACCACCATCTACCACCACTGTCATTACAACACCAACTACCACCACTGTCACCACAACACCAACTATCACGACTGTCACCACACCACCATCTACCACCACTGTCACCACAACACCAACTATCACCACTGTCACCACAACGCCAACTATCACATCTGTCACCACACCACCATCTACCACCACTGTCATTACAACACCAACTACCACCACTGTCACCAAAACGCCAACAACCACGACTGTCACCACAACGCCAACTACCACCACTGTCATCACAACGCCAACTACCACCACTGTCACAACAACGCCAACTACCACCACAAAGACAACTACCATCACTTTCACCACATCGCAAACTACCACCACTGTCACCATAACGCCTATTACCACCACTGTCACAACAACGCCAACTACTACCACTGTCACCACAACGACAACTACTACCCCTGTCACTACAACGACAACTACTACCACTGTCACAACAACGCCAACTACTACCACTGTCACTACAATGCCAACTACCACCACGGTCACCACAATGCAAACTACCACCACTTTCACCACAACGTCAACTACCTCAACTGTCACAACAATGCCAACTACCACTACTGCCACCACAACGTCCAGTACACCCAGCAGTGCAAAATCTACAACCACAACTACCAGGACAACATCAATAACCTCAACCACCAGTACATCAACAACCACAACCACCAGCACAACATCAACAACCACAACCACCAGCACAACATCAAAAACCACAACCACCAGCACAACATTAACAACCACAACCACCAGGACAACATCAATAACCTCAACCACCAGTACATCAACAACCACAACCACCAGCACAACATTAACAACCACAACCACCAGCACAACATCAACAACCACAACCACCAGCACAACACCAACAACAACAACCACTAGTACAACAACGACAACAACCACCAGCACAACATCAACAACCACAACCACTAGTACAACATCAACAACCACCAGCACAACATCAACAACCACAACCACCAGCACAACATCAACAACAACAACCACTAGTACAACAACGACAACAACAACCACCAGCACAACATCAACAACCACAACCACTAGTACAACAACGACAACCACCAAGACACATAAAGAGTGCCATTTTATCAGCCATAGAGAAAGACATTTAGTCGCTAGTAAGAAAAGATGCACAACCAAATGTTTTCCCAAAGAGATGGCAGCAATTAAATGTGGGAACAATTTTGATACGTCCCCGTGTACACCAGGTTGTGTCTGCTGTACCAAGACACCACACAACACAACGATAACCACTATCACAACAAGCCCTGAACACACAAGAACTATCACTAGCACTACATTGATCACTACCACCACTGTCTCTACAACGCTAACTACCAACACTGCCAGCACACCGCCCACTATCACCAATGTAACCACAACGGTAACTACCACCACTCTCACCACAATGCCAACTATCACCACTGTCAACATAACGCGCACTATCACGACTGTCACCACACCGTCATCTACAACCACTGTCATTACAACACCAACTACCACCACTGTCACCACAACACCAACTATCACGACTGTCACCACACCACCATCTACCACCACTGTCATTACAACACCAACTACCACCACTGTCACCACAACACCAACTATCACGACTGTCACCACACCACCATCTACCACCACTGTCACCACAACACCAACTATCACCACTGTCACCACAACGCCAACTATCACATCTGTCACCACACCACCATCTACCACCACTGTCATTACAACACCAACTACCACCACTGTCACCAAAACGCCAACAACCACGACTGTCAACACAACGCCAACTACCATCACTATCACAAAAACTCCAACTATCACCACAAAGTCAACTACCACCACTGCCAACACATTGCAAACTACCACCGCTGTCACCACAACGCTAACAACCACCACTGTCACCACAAAGCCAACTACCACCACTGTCACCACAACGCCAACTAGCACCACTGTCACTACAACGCAAACTATCACCACTGTCACAACAATGCCAACTACCACAACTGCCATCACAACCACAACTACCCCCACTTTCACCACAACGCCAACTACCACCAATGTCACATCAATGCCAAGTACCACTACTGCCACCACAACGGCAACTACCACCACTGTCACCACAACGCCAACTACCACTACAACGTCTGGTATCACCATAACACCAACTACCACCACTCTCACCACAATGCCAACTATCACCACAGTCAACATAACGCGCACTATCACGACCTTCACCACACCGTCATCTACAACCACTGTCATTACAACACCAACTACCACCACTGTCACCACAACACCAACTATCACGACTGTCACCACACCGCCATCTACCACGACTGTTACTACAACGTCAACTACCACCATTGTCATCACAACGCCAACTACCACCACTGTCACTACAACGCCAAATACCACGACTGTCAACACAACGCCAACTACCACCACTGTCACCACAACGCCAACTACCACAACAGTCACTACAACGCTAACAACCACAACTGTCACTACAACACCAACTACTAACACTATCATTACAACGTCAACAACTACCACTGTCACTACAACGCCAACTACCACCACTGTCACTACAACACCAACTACTAACACTGTCATTACAACGCCAACTACTACCACTGTCACTACAACGCCAGCTAACACCACTGTCACGACAACGCCAACTACCACCACTCTCACCACAAAGCCAACTACCACCACTCTCACCACAACGCCAAATACCACAACTGTCACTACAACGCCAACTACCACCACTGTCACTACAACACCAACTACTAACACTGTCATTACAACGTCAACTACTACCACTGTCACTACAACCCCAACTACCACCACTGTCACCGCAACGCAAACTACCACCATTGTCAATACAACGTCAACGACCACAACTGTCACCACAACGCCAACTACCACAACTGTCACCACAACGGCAACTACCACCAATGTCACATCAATGCCAAGTACCACTACTGCCACCTCAACGCCAACTACCACCACAACGCTAACTAACACCACAACGCCAACTACCACAACAACGTCTAGTATCACCATAACACCAACTACCACCACTCTCACCACAATGCCAACTATCACCACTGTCAACATAACGCCAACTACCACCACTGTCACCACAACGCCAACAATGACGACTGTCACCACACCGCCATCTACAACCACTGTCATTACAACACCAACTACCACCACTGTCACCAAAACGCCAACTACCACGACTGTCAACACAACGCCAACTACCATCACTATCACAAAAACTCCAACTATCACCACAAAGTCAACTACCACCACTGCCAACACATTGCAAACTACCACCACTGTCACCACAACGCTAACTACCACGACTATCACCACAACGCCAACAACCACCACTGTCACCACAAAGCCAACTACCACAACTGTCACCACAACGCAAACTACAACCACTGTCACCACAACGCAAACTACCACCAGTGTCACTACAACGCCAACAAACACCACTGTCATTAGAACGCCAACTACCACCACTGTCACTACAACGCAAACTATCACCACTGTCACAACAATGCCAACTACCACAACTGCCATCACAACCCCAACTACCCCCACATTCACCACAACGCCAACTACCACCAATGTCACATCAATGCCAAGTTCCACTACTGCCACCACAACGGCAACTACCACCACTGTCACCACAACGCCAACTACCACTACAACGTCTGGTATCACCATAACGCCAACTACCACCACTCTCACTAGAACGCAAACTGCCACCATTGTTACCATAACGCCAACTACCACCACTGTCACCACAACGCCAACTACCACGACTGTTACTACAACGCCAACTACCACCACTGTCATCACAACGCCAACTACCACTACTGTCACCACAACGCCAAATACCACGACTGTCAACACAACGCTAACTACCACCACTGTCACCACAACGCCAACTACCACCACAAAGTCAACTACCACCACTGTCACCACATCGCAAACTACCACCACTGTCAATAAAACGCCAACTACCACCACTGTCACCGCAACGCCAACTACCACAACTGTCACCACAACGCCAACTACCAAAACTGTCACCACAACGTCAACTACCACCACTGTCTCCACAGAGCCAACAACAACCACTGTCACCACAACGTTAACTGCCACCACTGTCACCACACCTTCAACTACTACAAGAACGCTACTTACCACCATTGTCACCACAACCCCAACTACCACCATTATCACAACAACACCAAGTACTACAACAATCACGACAACGCCAACTACCATCGAAACGCTAACTACCACAACTGTCAACACAACGACAACAACCACAACTGTAGCCACCACGCAAATTACCACCACTTTCGCTACAACGCCTACTACCACCACTGTCACCCCGACGCCAACCACAACCAATATTACCACAACGCCAACTACCAACACTGTCACCACAACGCCAAATACCAACACTGTCACCACAAAGCCAACTACCTCCACTGTCACCACAACGCTAACTACCACCATTCTCATCACAACGCCAACTACCACCACTGTCTCAACAACGCCAACTACCACTACTGCCACCACAACGTCCAGTACAACCACCAGTACAAAATCAATAACCTCAACTACCAGTACAACTTCAACAATCTTAACCACCAGTACAACATCAACAACCACAACCACCAACACAACATCAACAACCACAACCACTAGCACAACATCAACAACCACAACCAGCAGCGCATCATCAAAAACCACAACCACCAGCACATCAACAACCACAACCACCAGCGCATCATCAACAACCACAACCACCAGCACGACATCAACAACCACAACCACTAGTACAACAACGACAACCACCAAGACACATAAAGAGTGCCATTTTATCAGCCATAGAGAAAGACATTTAGTCGCCAGTAAGAAAAGATGCACAACCAAATGTTTTCCCAAAGAGATGGCAGCAATGAAATGTGGGAACAATTTTGATACGTCCCCGTGTACACCAGGTTGTGTCTGCTGTACCAAGACACCACACAACACAACGACAACCACTATCACAACAAGCCCTGAACACACAAGAACTATCACTAGCACTACATTGATCACTACCACCACTGTCTCTACAACGCTAACTAGCAACACTGCCAGCACAACGCCACCTATCACCAATGTAACCACAACGCTAGCTACCACCACTGTCACCCAAACGGTAAATACCACAACTATCACCACAACGCCAACTACCACCAAAACGCTAACTAATACTACTGTCAACACAACGACAACTACCACAACTGTCACCACTACGCAAACTACCGCCACTTTCACCACACCTCCAACTACCACCACTGTCACCCCGACGCCAACTACCACCATCGTCTCCCCGACGCCAACTACCACCACTGTCACCCCGACGCCAACAACGACCACTATTACGACAACGCCAACAACCACCACTGTCACCACAACGCCAAATACCAACACTATCACCACAATACCAACTACCTACACTGTCACCACAACGCCAACTACTACCATTGTCATCACAACTCAAACTACCACCACTGTCACCACAACGCAAACTACCAGAACTGTTACCACAATGCCAACTACCACCACTGTCACCGCAAAATCAACTACCATCGCTGTCACCACAACGCCAACTACCACCACAACGCCAACTGTCACCAAAACCACCACAACGCCAACTACCACCACAACGCCAAAAACCATCACAACGCTAATTACCACCACTGTCACCACAACGCCAACTACCACCACTCTCACCACAACGCCAACTACCACAACTGTCACTACAACGCTAACAACCACAACTGTCACTACAACACCAACTACTAACACTATCATTAAAACGTCAACTACTACCACTGTCACTACAACGCCAACTACCACCACTGTCACGACAACGCCAACTACCACCACTCTCACCACAACGCGAACTACCACCACTCTCACCACAACGCGAAATACCACAACTGTCACTACAACGCCAACAAATACCACTGTCACTACAACTTCAAGAACCACAACTGTCACCACAACGCCAACTACCACAATTGTCAATACAACGTCAACGACCACAATTGTCACCACAACGCCAACTACCACCAATGTCATGACAACGCCAACTACCACAACTGTCACCACAACGGCAACTACCACCAATGTCACATCAATGCCAAGTACCACTACTGCCACCACAACGCCAACTACCACCACAACGCTAACTATCACCACAACGCCAACTACCACAACAACGTCTAGTATCACCATAACACCATCTACCACCACTCTCACAACAAGGCCAACTATCACCACTGTCAACATAACGCCAACTACCACCACTCTCACCAAAACGCCAACTACCACGACTGTCAACACAACGACAACTACCATCACTGTCACAACAACTCCAACTATCACCACAAAGTCAACTACCACCACTGCCAACACATCGCAAACTACCACCACTGTCACCACAACGCTAACTACCACGACTATCACCACAACGCCAACAACCACAACTGTCACCACAAAGCCAACTACCACCACTGTCACCACAACGCAAACTACCACCAGTGTCACTACAACGCCAACAAATACCACTGTCACTACAACGTTAACTACTACCACTGTCATTAGAACGCCAACTACCACCACTGTCACTACAACGCAAACTATTACCACTGTCACAACAATGCCAACTACCACATCTGCCATCACAACCCCAACTACCCCCACAGTCACCACAACACCAACTACCACCAATGTCACATCAATGCCAAGTAACACTACTGCCACCACAACGGCAACTACCACCACTGTCACCACAACGCCAACTACCACTACAACGTCTGGTATCACCATAACGCCAACTACCATCACTGTCACAAAAACTCCAACTATCACCACAAAGTCAACTTCCACCACTTCCAACACATTGCAAACTACCACCACTGTCACCACAACGCTAACTACCACGACTATCACCACAACGCCAACAACCACCACTGTCACCACAAAGCCAACTACCACCACTGTCACCACAACGCAAACTACCACCAGTGTCACTACAACACCAACAAATACCACTCTCACTACAACGCCAACTACTACCACTGTCATTAGAACGCCAACTACCACCACTGTCACTACAACGCAAACTCTCACCACTGTCACAACAATGCCAACTACCACAACTGCCATCACAACCACAACTACCCCCACATTCACCACAACGCCAACTACCACCAATGTCACATCAATGCCAAGTACCACTACTGCCACCACAATGGCAACTACCACCACTGTCACCACAACGCCAACTACCACTACAACGTCTGGTATCACTATAACGCAAACTACCACCACTCTCACTAGAACGCAAACTGCCACCATTGTCACCATAACGCCAATTACCACCACTGTCACCACAACGCCAACTACCACAACTGTTACTACAACGCTAACTACCACCACTGTCAACACAACGCCAACTACCACCACTGTCACCGCAAAATCAACTACCATCGCTGTCACCACAACGCCAACTGTCACCAAAACCACCACAACGCCAACTACCACCACAACGCCAACTACCACCACAACGCCAAAAACCATCACAACGCTAATTACCACCACTGTCACCACAACGCCAACTACCACCACTCTCACCACAACGCCAACTACCACAACTGTCACTACAACGCTAACAACCACAACTGTCACTACAACACCAATTACTAACACTATCATTACAACGCCAACTACTACCACTGTCACTACAACGCCAACTACCACCACTGTCACGACAACGCCAACTACCACCACTCTCACCACAACGCCAACTACCACCACTCTCACCACAACGCCAAATACCACAACTGTCACTATAACGCCAACTACCACCACTGTCACTACAACACCAACAACTAACACTGTCATTACAACGTCAACTACTACCACTGTCACTACAACGCCAACTACCACCACTGTCACCACAACGCCAACAAATACCATTGTCACTACAACTTCAAGAACCACAACTGTCACCACAACGCCAACTGCCTCCATTGTCACTACAACTCGAACTACCACAACTGTCACTACAACGCCAACTGCCTCCATTGTCACTACAACTCGAACTACCACAACTGTCACTACAACGCCAACTACCACCATTGTCAATACAACGTCAACGACCACAACTGTCACCACAACGGCAACTACCACCAATGTCACATCAATGCCAAGTACCACTACTGCCACCACAACGCTAACTACCACCACAACGCTAACTACCACCACAACGCCAACTACCACAACAACGTCTAGTATCACCATAACACCAACTACCACCACTCTCACCACAATGCCAACTATCACCACTGTCAACATAACGCCAACTACCACCACTGTCACCAAAACGCCAACTACCACGACTGTCAACACAACGACAACTACCATCACTGTCACAACAACTCCAACTATCACCACAAAGTCAACTACCACCACTGCCAACACATCGCAAACTACCACCACTGTCAACACAACGCTAACTACCACGACTATCACCAAAACGCCAACAACCACCACTGTCACCACAAAGCCAACTACCACCACTGTCACCACAACGCAAACTACCACCAGTGTCACTACAACGCCAACAAATACCACTGTCACTACAACGCCAACTAATACCACTGTCATTAGAACGCCAACTACCACCACTGTCACTACCACGCCAACTATCACAACTGTCACATCAATGCCAGGTACCACTGCTGCCACCGCAACGGCAACTACCACCACTGTCACCACAACGCCAACTACCACTACAACGTCTGGTATCACCATAACGCCAACTACCACCACTGTCACCACAACGCCAAGTACCACGACTGTTACTACAACGCCAACTACCACTACTGTCATAACAACGCCAACTACCACCACTGTCACCACAACGCCAAATACCACCACAAAGTCAACTACCACCACTGTCACCACATCGCAAACTACCACCACTGTCACTAAAACGCCAACTACCACCACTGTCACCACAACGCCAACTACCACAACTGTCACCACAACGCCAATTACCAAAACTGTCACCACAACGTCAACTACCACAACTGTCACCTCAATGCCAACTACCACCACTGTCTCCACAAAGCCAACAACAACCACTGTCACCACAACGCTAACTACCACAACTGTCACCACACCTTCAACTACTACAAGAACGCTACTTACCACTATTGTCACCACAACCCCAACTACCACCATTATCACAACAACACCAACTACTACAACTATCACCACAACGCCAACTACCATCGAAACGCTAACTACCACAACTGTCAACACAACGACAACAACCACAACTGTAGCCACCACGCAAATTACCACCACTTTCGCTACAACGCCTACTACCACCACTGTCACCCCGACGCCAACCACAACCAATATTACCACAACGCCAACTACCAACACTGTCACCACAACGCCAAATACCAACACTGTCACCACAAAGCCAACTACCTCCACTGTCACCACAACGCTAACTACCACCATTCTCATCACAACGCAAACTACCACCACTGTCTCAACAACGCCAACTACCACTACTGCCACCACAACGTCCAGTACAACCACCAGTACAAAATCAATAACCACAACTACCAGTACAACTTCAACAATCTTAACCACCAGTACAACATCTACAACCATAACCACCAGCACAACATCAACAACCACAACCACTAGCACAACATCAACAACCACAACCAGCAGCGCATCATCAAAAACCACAACCACCAGCACATCAACAACCACAACCACCAGCGCATCATCAACAACCACAACCACCAGCACAACATCAACAACCACAACCACTAGTACAACAACGACAACAACCACCAGCACAACATCAACAACCACAACCACTAGTACAACAACGACAACCACCAAGACACATAAAGAGTGCCATTTTATCAGCAATAGAGAAAGACATTTAGTCGCTAGTAAGAAAAGATGCACAACCAAATGTTTTCCCAAAGAGATGGCAGCAATTAAATGTGGGAACAATTTTGATACGTCCCCGTGTACACCAGGTTGTGTCTGCTGTACCAAGACACAACACAACACAACGACAACCACTATCACAACAAGCCCTGAACACACAAGAACTATCACTAGCACTACATTGATCACTACCACCACTGTCTCTACAACGCTAACTACCATCACTGCCAGTACAACGCAACCTATCACCAATGTAACCACAACGCTAGCTACCACCACCACTGTTACCCCAACGGTAAATACCACAACTATCACCACAACGCCAACTACCACCAAAACACTAACTAACACTACTGTCAACACAACGACAACTACCACAACTATCACCACCACGCTAACTACCAACACTTTCACCACACTGCTAACTATTACCACTGTCACCCCGACGCCAACTACCACCACTGTCACCCCAACGCCAACTACCACCACTGTCACCGCAAAATCAACTACCATCGCTGTCACCACAACGCCAACTACCACCACAACGCCAACTGTCACCAAAACCACCACAACGCTAACTAAATCCAATACGCAAACTACCACCACAACGCCAAAAACCATCACAACGCAAACTACCACCACTGTCACCAAAACGCCAACTACCACTACTGTCACCACAATGCCAACTACCACTACTGTCTCCACAACGTCAACTACCAAAACTGTCGCCACAACGCCAACCACCACTACTGTCAATACAATGCCAACTACCACCACTATCACAACAACACTAACTACCACAACAATCACCACAACGCCAACTACCACAGAAACGCTAACTACCACCACTGTCAACACAACGACAACTGCCACCACTTTTACCACAAGGCCAACTACCACCACTGTCACCCCGACGCTTACGACCACCACTGTCACCACATCGCAAATCACCACCACTGTCACCACAACGCATACTACCACGAATGTCACCACAACGCCAACTACCACCACTGTCACTACAACGCCAACTACCACCACTGTCATTACAACGCCAACTACCACTACTGTCACCTCAACGCGAACTACCTCAACTGTCAGTACAACGTCAACTACCACAACTGTCACCACAACTCCAACTATCACCACTTTCACTACAACGCGAACTACCAGATCTGTCACTACAACGCCAACGATCACAACTGTCACTACAACGCCAACTACCACAACTGTCATCATAACGCCAACTACCACCACTGTCACCACATCGCAAACTACCACGACTGTCACCACAACGCCAACTACAACCACTGTTACCACAACGCCAACTACCACCACTGTCACTGCAAAGCCAACTACTACAACTGTCACCACAACGCCAACTACCACAACTGTCACCACAACGCCAACTACCACAACTGTCACCACATCGCCAACTACCACAACTGTTACTACAACGCCATTTACCACCACTGTCATTACAACGCCAACTACCACCACTGTCACCACAACGCCAACTACTACAACTGTCTCTACAACGCCAACTACCACAACTGTCAACACAACGGTAAGTACCACCACTGTCACCACAACGCCAACTACCACCACTGTCACTACAACGCCAACTACCACAACTGTCACTACAACGCCAACTACCAAAACTGTCACCACAACGCTAACTTCAACCACTGTCACCAAAACTCCAATTACTACCGGAACGCTAACAACCACCATTGTCACCACAACGCCAACTACCACCACTGTCACCAAAATGCCAACTACCACCACAGTCACTAAAACGCCAATTACCACGACTGTCACTACAACGCCAACAACCACAACTGTCACCACAACTCCAACTATCACCACTTTCACTACATCGCGAACTACCAGATCTTTCACTACAACGCCAACTACCACCACTGTCACCACAACGCCAACTACCACTACTGTCACCACAACGCAAACTACCACCACTGTCACCAAAACGCTAACTACCAAAACTGTCACCACAACGCCAACTACCACTACTGTCACCACAAAGAAAACAACAACCACTGTCACCACAACGACAACAACCACCACTGTCACCAAAACTCCAATTTCTACCGGAACGCTAACAACCACCATTGTCACCACAACCCCAACTACCACCACTGTCGCAACAAACCCAACTACCACTACTGTCACCTCAACTCCAACCACCACAACTGTCACCCTAACCTCAACTACCACCACTATCATCAACACTCGAACTACCACCAAAACGCCAACTACCACCACTGTCACCATAACGCCAACTACCACCATTGTCACCACCACGCCAACTACCACCACTGTCCCCACAACGCCAACTACCACGACATTCACCACAACGCCAACTACCACCACTGTCACCACAACGCCAACTACCACCACTGTCACTACAACGCGAACTACCACAACTGTCACCACAACGCCAACTACCACCACTGTCACCACAACGCCTACTACCACCAATGTCACTACAACACCAACTACCACAACTGTGATTACAACGCCAACTACCACAACTGTCACTACAACGCCAACTACCACCACTGTCACCCCAACGCTAACTACCACCACTGTCACCACAACGCCAACTACCACCACTGTCGTCACAAGGCCAACTACCACCACTGTCACCACAACGTCAACTACCACCACTGTCGTCACAAGGCCAACTACCACCACTGTCACCACAACGCAAACTACCTCCACTGTCACTACAACGACAACTACCACGACTGTCAACACAGCGCCAACTACCAACACTGTCAACACAACGACAACTACCACAACTGTCACAATAACCACAACTATCACCACAACGCCAACTACCACTACTTTCACCACAATGCCAACCACAACCTTTGTCACTAGAACGCCAACAACAACCACTGTCACTACAACCCCAACTACCACCACTGTCACCACAACTCCAACTACCACCACTGTTACTACATCTCCAACTTCTATCAGAACGCCAACTACTACCACCGTCACTACAACTCGAACTACCACAACTGTCACCACAACGCCAACTACCACCACTGTCACTACAACGCGAACTACCACAACTGTCACCATAACGCCAACTACCACCACTGTCACTACAACGCCAATTACCACCATTGTCACTACAACGCCAACTACCACAACTGTTACAACAACACCAACTACCACAACTATCACTACAACGCCAACTACATCAACTGTCACCACAAGGGCAACTACCATAACTGTCACTATAACGCCAACTACATCAACTGTCACCACAACGCCAACTACGACTTTTGTCAGCACAACGCCAACTACCACCATTGTCACCACAACGCCCATTACCACGACATTCACCACAACGCTAACTACCACCACTGTCACCACAACGCCAACTATCACCACAACGCCAACTACCACCACTGTCTCTACAACGCCAACTACCACAACTGTCACTACAACGGAAACTACCACCACTGTCACAACAATGCAAACTACCACTACTGCCACCTCAACGCAAACTATCACCACTGTCACCACAACGCCAACTACCACCGCAACGCTAACTACCACCACAACGCTAACCACTACTACAACGTTTAGAATAGCCACAACGCCAACTACCACCACTGCCACCACAACGCCAACTACCACGACTGTCACCTTAACGCCAACTATCACTACTGTCACCACAACGCCAACTACCACAACTGTCAACACAACGCCAACTACCACCACTGGCACCATAACACCAACTACCATTACTGTCACTACAACGGCAACTACCACCACTGTCACCACAACGCCAACTACCGCTACAAAGTCAACTACCACCACTGTCACCACATCGCAAACTACGAGGAATGTCACCACAACGCCAACTACCACCACTGTCATAACAACGCCAATTTCCACCACTGTCACAACAACGCCAAATACAACGACTGTCACCACAACGCCAACTACCACCACTGTCACCAAAACGCTAACTACCAAAACTGTCACCACAACGCCAACAACCACCACTGTCACTAAAACTCCAATTACTACCGGAACGCTAACTACCACCATTGTCACCACAACCCCAACTACCACCACTGTCGCAACAAAACCAACTACCACTACTGTCACCTCAACGCCAATCACCACAACTGTCACCCTAACCTTAACTACCACCACTGTCATCAACACTCGAACTACCACCAAAACGCCAACTACCACCACTGTCACCATAACGCCAACTACCACCATTGTCACCACCACGCCAACTACCACCACTGTCCCCACAACGCCAACTACCACGACATTCACCACAACGCCAACTATCACCACTGTCACCACAACGCCAACTACCACCACTGTCACTACAACGCGAACTACCACAACTTTCACCACAACGCCAACTACCACTACTGTCACCACAACGCCAACTACCACCAATGTCACTACAACGCCAACTACCACAACTGTCATTACAACGCCAACTACCACAACTGTCACTACAACGCCAACTACCACCACTGTCACCCCAACGCTAACTACCAAAGCTGTCACAACAACACCAACTACCAGCACTGTAATCACATCGCCAACTACCACCACTGTCACCATAACGCCAACTACCACCACTGTCGTCACAAGGCCAACTACCACCACTGTCACCACAACGTCAACTACCACAACATTTACTACATCGATAACTTCCACCACTGTCACCACAACGCCAACTACCACCACTGTCGTCACAAGGCCAACTACCACCACTGTCACCACAACGTCAACTACCACAACATTTACTACATCGATAACTTCCACCACTGTCACCACAACGCCAACTACCACAACTGTCACAATAACCACAACTACCACAACTATCACAACAACGCCAACTACCACGACTGTCATTACAACGCCAACTACCAACTCTGTCACCCCAACGCTAACTACCAAAGCTGTCACCACAACGCCAACTACCACTACTTTCACCACAATGCCAACCACAACCTTTGTCACTAGAACGCCAACAACAACCACTGTCACTACAACGCCAACTACCAACACTGTCACCACAACTCCAACTACCACCACTGTTACCACATCTCCAACTTCTGCCAGAACGCCAACTACCACCACTGTCACTACAACGCGAACTATCACAACTGTCACCACAACGCAAACTACAACCACTGTCACTACAACGCGAACTACCACAACTGTCACCACAACGCCAACTACCACCACTGTCACCATAACGCCAACTACCACCACTGTCACTACAACGCCAATTACCACCATTGTCACTACAACGCCAACTACCACAACTGTTACAACAACACCAACTACCACAACTATCACTACAACGCCAACTACATCAACTGTCACCACAAGGGCAACTACCATAACTGTCACTATAACGCCAACTACATCAACTGTCACCACAACGCCAACTACGACTTTTGTCAGCACAACGCCAACTACCACCATTGTCACCACAACGCCCATTACCACGACATTCACCACAACGCTAACTACCACCACTGTCACCACAACGCCAACTATCACCACAACGCCAACTACCACCACTGTCTCTACAACGCCAACTACCACAACTGTCACTACAACGGAAACTACCACCACTGTCACAACAATGCAAACTACCACTACTGCCACCTCAACGCAAACTATCACCACTGTCACCACAACGCCAACTACCACCGCAACGCTAACTACCACCACAACGCTAACCACTACTACAACGTTTAGAATAGCCACAACGCCAACTACCACCACTGCCACCACAACGCCAACTACCACGACTGTCACCTTAACGCCAACTATCACTACTGTCACCACAACGCCAACTACCACAACTGTCAACACAACGCCAACTACCACCACTGGCACCATAACACCAACTACCATTACTGTCACTACAACGGCAACTACCACCACTGTCACCACAACGCCAACTACCGCTACAAAGTCAACTACCACCACTGTCACCACATCGCAAACTACGAGGAATGTCACCACAACGCCAACTACCACCACTGTCATAACAACGCCAATTTCCACCACTGTCACAACAACGCCAAATACAACGACTGTCACCACAACGCCAACTACCACCACTGTCACCAAAACGCTAACTACCAAAACTGTCACCACAACGCCAACAACCACCACTGTCACTAAAACTCCAATTACTACCGGAACGCTAACTACCACCATTGTCACCACAACCCCAACTACCACCACTGTCGCAACAAAACCAACTACCACTACTGTCACCTCAACGCCAATCACCACAACTGTCACCCTAACCTTAACTACCACCACTGTCATCAACACTCGAACTACCACCAAAACGCCAACTACCACCACTGTCACCATAACGCCAACTACCACCATTGTCACCACCACGCCAACTACCACCACTGTCCCCACAACGCCAACTACCACGACATTCACCACAACGCCAACTATCACCACTGTCACCACAACGCCAACTACCACCACTGTCACTACAACGCGAACTACCACAACTTTCACCACAACGCCAACTACCACTACTGTCACCACAACGCCAACTACCACCAATGTCACTACAACGCCAACTACCACAACTGTCATTACAACGCCAACTACCACAACTGTCACTACAACGCCAACTACCACCACTGTCACCCCAACGCTAACTACCAAAGCTGTCACAACAACACCAACTACCAGCACTGTAATCACATCGCCAACTACCACCACTGTCACCATAACGCCAACTACCACCACTGTCGTCACAAGGCCAACTACCACCACTGTCACCACAACGTCAACTACCACAACATTTACTACATCGATAACTTCCACCACTGTCACCACAACGCCAACTACCACCACTGTCGTCACAAGGCCAACTACCACCACTGTCACCACAACGTCAACTACCACAACATTTACTACATCGATAACTTCCACCACTGTCACCACAACGCCAACTACCACAACTGTCACAATAACCACAACTACCACAACTATCACAACAACGCCAACTACCACGACTGTCATTACAACGCCAACTACCAACTCTGTCACCCCAACGCTAACTACCAAAGCTGTCACCACAACGCCAACTACCACTACTTTCACCACAATGCCAACCACAACCTTTGTCACTAGAACGCCAACAACAACCACTGTCACTACAACGCCAACTACCAACACTGTCACCACAACTCCAACTACCACCACTGTTACCACATCTCCAACTTCTGCCAGAACGCCAACTACCACCACTGTCACTACAACGCGAACTATCACAACTGTCACCACAACGCAAACTACAACCACTGTCACTACAACGCGAACTACCACAACTGTCACCACAACGCCAACTACCACCACTGTCACCATAACGCCAACTACCACCACTGTCACTACAACGCCAATTACCACCATTGTCACTACAACGCCAACTACCACAACTGTTACAACAACACCAACTACCACAACTATCACTACAACGCCAACTACATCAACTGTCACCACAACGGCAACTACCACAACTGTCACTATAACGCCAACTACATCAACTGTCACCACAACGCCAACTACCACCACTGTCAGCACAACGCCAACTACCACCAATGTCACCACAACGCCAACTATCACCACTGTCACCACAACGCCAACTACCACCACTGTCTCTACTACGCCAACTACCACAACTGTCACTACAACGGAAACTACCACCACTGTCACAACAATGCAAACTACCACTACTGCCACCTCAACGCAAACTATCACCACTGTCACCACAACGCCAACTACCACCGCAACGCTAACTACCACCACAACGCTAACCACTACTACAACGTCTAGAATAACCACAACGCCAACTACCACCACAACGCCAACTACCACGACTGTCACCTTAACGCCAACTATCACTACTGTCACCACAACGCCAACTACCACAACTGTCAACACAACGCCAACTACCACCACTGGCACCATAACGCCAACTACCATTACTGTCACTACAACGGCAACTACCACCACTGTCACCACAACGCCAACTTCCACCACAAAGTCAATTACCACCACTGTCACCACATCGCAAACTACCACGACTGTCACCACAACGCCAACTACCACAACTGTCACCATAACGCCAACTACCACCATTGTCACCAGAACGCCAACTACCTCCACTGTCACCACAACGCCAACTACCACCACTTTTACCACAACACCAACAACAACCACTGTCACCACAACGCCAACTACCACAACTGGCACTACAACTCCAACTACTGCCAGATCTCTAACTACAACCATTGTCACCACAACCCAAACTACCACCACTGTCACAACAATACCAACTACCACTACTGTCACTTCAACGCCAACCACCACAACTGTTACCACAACCTCAACTACCACCACTGTCACCAAACCTCGAACTACCACCAAAACGCCAACTACCACAACTGTCACCTCAACGCCAACTACCACCACTGTCACCACAACGCCAACTACCACCATAACGCTAACTACCACCACAACGCCAACTACCACTACAACGTCTAGAATAACCATAACGCCAACTACCACCGCTCTCACCACAACGCCAACTTCCACCACTGTCACCACAACGCCAAGAACAACCACTGTCACCACAACGCCAAGAACAACCACTGTCACCACAACCCCAGCTACCACTACTGTCACAACAACACCAACCACCACTACTGTCACCTCAACGCCAACCACCACAAATGTCACCCCAACCTCAACTACCCCCACTGTCACCAACACTCGAACTACCACCAAAACGCCAACTACCACCAAAACGCCAACTACCACCAAAACGCCAACTACCACAACTGTACCCATAACGCCAACTACCACCATTGTCCCCACAACGCCAACTACCACCACTGTCAGCACAACTCCAACTTCCTCCATTGTCCCCACAACGCCAACTACTACCACTGTCACTACAACGCGAACAACCACCACTGTCACCACAACGCCAACTACAACAACTGTCACTACAACGCGAACAACCACCACTGTCACCACAACGCCAACTACAACAACTGTCACTACAACGCCAACTACCACCACTGTCACCACAACGCCAACTACCACAACTGTCACTACAACGCCAACTACGACAACTGTCACCACAACGCCAACTACCACAACTGTCACTACAACGCCAACTATTACTACTGTCACCACAACGCCAACTACCACAACTGTCACTACAACGCCAACTACGACAACTGTCACCACAACGCCAACTACCACCACTGTCACCACAACGCCAACTGCCACAACTGTCACTACAACGCCAACTACGACAACTGTCACCACAACGCCAACTACCACAACTGTCACTACAACGCCAACTATTACTACTGTCACCACAACGCCAACTACCACAACTGTCACTACAACGCCAACTACGACAACTGTCACCACAACGCCAACTACCACAACTGTCACTACAACGCCAACTATTACTACTGTCACCACAACGCCAACTATCACTACTTCCTCAGCAGCGCCAACTACTACTACTGTCACCACAACGCCAACTACCACTACTTCCAGAACAACAAAAACTACCACCACTGTCACAACAACGCCAATTACCATAATTGACAACACAACGCCAACTACCACCACAACGTCAACTACCACCATTGTTACCACAACGCTAACTACCTCAACAATGTCAACTCTAAACATTGCCATAACAACGTCTACTACCATTACTGTCACCACAACAACTACAACCCCTTTCACCACAACGCCAACTACTATCACAATCACCAAAAAATCATCTACCCCCACAAAAACAACTACCACTACAAGACCAACTACCAATAAACCACCAACTATCACCACAACCACTAAATCTATTTGTTCGTCAGGTTGTTCGTGTTGTAGCAAGAGACCACCTAGGATAACTGGATAATAACTACCAGCTCTCTCACCACACTAGTAACTACCAGCACTTTCACCACACTAGTAACTACCAGCACTCTCACCACACTGTAACTACCAGCACTCTCACCACGCTGGTAACTACCAGCACTTTCACCACACTAGTAACTACCAGCAGTCTCACCACACTAGTAACTACCAGCAATCTCACCACACTAGTAACTACCAGCAGTCTCACCACACTAGTAACTACCAGCAGTCTCACCACACTGTAACTACCAGCACTCTCACCACGCTGGTAACTACCAGCACTTTCACCACACTAGTAACTACCAGCAGTCTCACCACACTAGTAACTACCAGCAGTCTCACCACACTAGTAACTACCAGCAGTCTCACCACACTAGTAACTACCAGCAGTCTCACCACACTGTAACTACCAGCACTCTCACCACTTTCACTACAAGAAAACTTGC